>NC_069089.1:563861-863861 GCF_947172395.1 Bicyclus anynana | reverse complement strand
GCAGGTTTCCTCACGATGTTTTCCTTCACCGTTTGAGACACGTGATATTTAATTTCTTAAAATGCACACAACTGGAAAGTTGGGGGTGCATGCCCCGGACCGGATTCGAACCCACATCCTAACCACACTTATTAAGGTGAGACCGCTGTCTAGAGCGAGTCTATTTGATAAGTAAAAAAAATTAATTAAAAAACATAAGCCGATAATGTATCTGTATGACTAATTAAAAATATCACAAGTATCGTAACTTGTATGACTAAATTAAAAACAAATCAACGACCATGACTATACAATAGAAAGTAATATTTTCTAATCAAGTAATCAAAATCTCTATTTGTTTCCTGCGTACACCCACGTGGGTAATGCCGCTGTTTCCGCGTGTCAGGTTAAACGGTGCATTATCTCTTCGACTAGCGTGATTGATGGCCTTAACGTACTGGCTACTATAATTCGCTTATTGTATTTGTTTTGTCTTAATGCAATGCAGAAAATGTTTAGGATCCCTGCTGACTTATTTAAGAGGCTATATTATATATTGTAGTGTTTTTTTGTATCGTAATGCATTAGCTAAAAGGTTTAGTACCCCTGCGAATTTGTCTTACAAGATTTTATATTAGGCTACTATAATTCGCTTGTTGTTTTGTTTACAAATACTGGTGTTAATTCTCCCTTCCCTTCTATTTTTCCTTTAGATACTTCTAGAAACCTTCTATCTCCATCATAGGTACTAAACATCCAAACTGGGTTTATTTTTTAATATAGCCTTGTAGTAAATGACTTCAAGTAGGCACTGCATTTGCATCTATAAATTGCACGCCATTAAACGCAAATATACCTTTGACACCAAACGAACGTCAGTGAGCAGTTCTAATTTAGATTTCAAAATTTGACAAACTGTACTACAAGATAACACTATGTAAATAATTGCATCGCATAGAAATAAGTGTTCGCGCGCACTCATAACGTGAATTATAAAAGTGTGATATCAGTTGATTTGTTTACATATTTTATCTCGCTTTGTTATACATACTGTAGTGTGTAACAACCCTAATTTTGAATGTCTGAAATGCAGTTAATTGTGATGACAGTAAAAAAAAAATGGTAGACGGTGAGAGAAAAATATAATAAATAAAAAGTGAGCGTGTGAACCGAATGAATGGGAAGAATTTGATCTAATCTGTCTTAATCATTCGCAGATCTTATTTTCATTTCGTTTGTGCTCCGCTTATACAGAAACTGAGCTGAAATATAAAAGAAGTACCGCACTAACTCTTGATTAAATCAAAAATAAAGAGATCCATAAGAACCAAACCGACATAGCTCAACGAGCCGCGCAGCTGAAGTGGCAATGAGTGGAGCACATAGTTCGAAGAGCCAATAGACGTTGGGGTCCTAAGCAGAGTAAAGAGATAAGGTACTGGAGTGACGACTCAAGCAAGCCAGCTCAAGACTGAGATGTTTGGATGTCTTGACAAGAAGATAATGATGATGATGATTGGTGGTCTATTGTTTGCTGTAGAGATATTAATCTATACAAATATAGTAAGCCGATGAGATTTTAACGCACTATAAAAAGACGAAGGTAAATAATCAAATCTTTTTAAAATGTTTGTTACCCCTTATTTCAGTCAAGTTAGCTTAAATCTAAGACTTAGATCGCAATCAAGCGCTTGATACTGATTAAGACAATTGAGAATTTGGCTGCGTAATTAAATAATAGACAATGTACGTGAAATTCAGGAATGTTTACACGTGTATGTACATATAAATGTATAGGTAAGTATTTAAAGTTGACGCCGCGCGGTTTTACCCGCGTGATTCCCGTTTCCGTAGGAATACGGGGATAATATATAGCCTATAGCCTTCCTCGATAAATGGGTTATCTAACAGAGAAATAATTTTTCAAATCGGACCAGCAGCTCCTGCGATAAGTGCGTTCAATCAAACAACTCTTTAGCTTTTTAAGTATAGATTTTTTATTGTTAATTCCCATTATTATTATTGTAATTACAGTTTTAATTATTTTAGTTATTTTAGGTATAGTTAATTAAGAATTTAAATAATATATTGTCTAGAATTAAACGCATTTGGTTTAGCCTGAGCCTGATTTTGAATTAGTATATTATCTTTATTGCATGTTATGTTTAATTAGTCATAAGTTTTAGTATACAATGTTGGCTTCCTAATAAATAAATATATGTGTGCGTGTGTGTGTGTGTATGAGTTTGAGTATGGCTCCACTCATTACGATTTGGGATTAGAAACTATCACAGCCAGCTGGGAAGTGGAGCGCGATGGTCGATTCTATTGTCGGAGTTATGCTTGTTATTATTTCTTGAACCTAATAGAAACCTCTTCCTATTTTTTGCTACGCTCTTACTTTCTATAACATCACATCACCGGAGTTCATTGCGCGTTTTCTGGGCTCTTTATACTAATATTAATATTTGCCTGCTGGGAGACTTTGGCTGTGGCTAGTTACCACCCTACTGACAAAGCGAAGATTTAGCGTTCCGGTACGATGTCGTGTAGAAACCGAAAAGGGCTGTGTGCTCACTTACCATCAGGTGAGATTGTAGTCAAGGCCTAATCTTGTAAATAATAATAAAATAAATAAAATTATAAAGAGGTAAAGTTTATTTATTTATTTATACTTTATGACACAAAACAAAACCAACAACAAAGAAAACAAAAGAAAACATAGAGAACAACCTTTGGATAGAAGAATTAATGTAATTAAGTGCGGGATAGTGCAACATAATTTAAAAAAAAAATGTGATTCTGTAGGGGTAATCTCCGGCTTTACTGAACCGATTTTGAAAATTCTTTAACCACTTGAAAGCCACGTTATTGTGAGTGTCATAAGCTATATTATATCTCTGTGTTCACGCGGGAACGGGAACTATGCTATGGTGGAACCGCAAGGCGTCGATAAGTCAAATATTTGTATTACAATGGGGCGTATAATTGACTCGTTGTTTCGGCTAGGGGTTAGTTTATGTCGCTTCGGATCACGAAGTTTTGGGTTCGAGCCCTAAGTATGGCTCATGAAGTTCTAAGCTTTTATTTTTTTTTAAAAAATCGGTAAAAAATATCAGCCTGCAATTGGGAAGTTAGTAGTGTTATACTCTCGTGCCTTGAGCACATAAGCCGTCGGACCTGTGGAGTCTTCTACCATGTAGACTATATAAAGCCTTAATAGCGTGGTCGTAGGTTCAATTATCGCCCGCTCCTACCCACATACATTACAGTTTTTTTGACTAATAACGAAAAGTGAATTATTTTACTGGTTATTATTTAAAGACATGGCAAACATTTTTGAAATAAATGTCATAATCCGGGAGATCATCTCGATGAGACTGTCAACTTTTTTTTTACGAAAATTCTTGATTCTGGAGCTAACTGAGTTACCAGAAAATAAAAAATTCTGAGCGTAGGAACGAGAGGGAGGTGGGTAGTTTATCAAAAGTTGTTACTAACCAGATATTTTTATTACATTTTTACTGTTGAGTAATTAATAGTTATACAATTTAACAACACAATGCCCTACAAATCGCGTGGTACATTATCTCGTTCCGACGCTCAAAAATGTTCATTTCCTGGTAACTCAGTTAGCTACCAGTTAGTTAGCAATCAAGAATTTTCGTAAAAAAAGTTGATCGTCTTATCGAGATGAAGCTACTCACTAAAAATTAACTTAATAGAAAGAAAGAAAGAAAGAAAAAATCTTTATTACAGCATTATGCCACACAACACAATATGCTCATAATATCATATAATGCTATCAAATAATATTGTCATATTAAATAATATGACAGGACAATACCCTGCGATGTGTGGCATAACCCAATAAAGGGCCCCAACTCAGCATATGCTACATACTCTTTAAATAAAAAGAGCATGCAGCGCTGGTTTTAATAGTAATCAGTTCAAATCAAATCAAATCAAAAATCATTTATTTCAAGTAGGCTCAGTTTACAAGCACTTTTGACACGTCAGTTGACTATTTCTAAAGATTCTACCACCGGTTCGAAAGGCAGGTTCCGCTGAGAAGATACCGGCAAGAAACTCAACAGTTGCTCTTTTGAAAAGTCATACAGTATTATAATTTACAATTGATAACAATTACAATTTCTTATAGTTTTATTTCCTGTGTGAAGGTGGAAGCTGATCCAATGGCCTCCAAGCGCTTTTATCTTTAAGGAACTCATCAATGTTGTAGTAACCTCGACTAAGCAAATGTTTTTTAGTTGTACAAAATGTTCTAGGAATGCCTGACTATCAGGTGATAATTTAAAGAATTCATTACCTACAAACACAGTAGGTAAAGCTAATAAAATAGGCTAATAAGTACCACTCAAGCGATGCTCAACGTTTTTGGACACTTTTACACATCACGCTAATGATTGTGGGAAACTGTTGAAATCCGTGATACTAGAAACTGTAGAGGTGTGAGTGTAGGCGTATGTGGGATACGATGTTTACATGATCATTCCCCATAAAGTTTCTATGACTAGAGATGTCTCAGCGTTGAGTCTTTATAAATATCACTCATCATCATTATTAGACTACTAGAGTACAACTAGTTATACCCGCGTGGTTCCCGTTCCTGTAAGAATACAGGGATAATATATGGCCTATAGCCTACCTTGATAAATGGTCTATCTTACACAGAAAGAATTTTTCCAATCGGACCAGTAGTTCCTGAGATTAGTGCGTTGAATAAGAAAAACAAACAAACTCTTCACCTTTATAATATTAAGTATAGATTTGAATGACTAAGACATGGCGGGCATAAAATTCTAATTAGCAAGTCTTTTTTCGAAGTGATTAAAGTTTTTACCAAAATCTCGAGTCTTGCACAGCACTAGTTTCTAAGTAAAACTTAAGTGCCGTTTTGAGAAATTTCGTGTCGTTCAATCTATTTATGGCGAAGTGACGTGGGCTGGTGCTAAGGTATTCTAATTTTGGCAAAATTATCACACATTGCGTTTTTGTATTCAAATTTGACCTCAATCTGATAATCCCAATCCGGGCTATACCTTTCTCTTTAGAATCTTGTTTTGTTTTCATAAAGAAAACAATGGACTCTCTATATGGGAAGTAGTTTAAATGATAATAATTAATAGTTTTAGGAAGTAGTTGAGATTTTTCTGACAGTGCTCTATCAGGATCTACTACAACATTGCCAGACGTCCCGATTTTGGTGGGATGTCCCGATTTTCAAATCAAAATTGAATGTCCGACATATATAAGTTTATATAGATATATAACTATTACCACAGAATACTACTAATATTGATTTGTGAAGAATTGAATTCCAAGCGGACTAAATCCGCAATCGCGTGCGTTGGCTAGTACATAGTAACGCAGCAAGGTAATACATATTAACGCAGCAATATAATATTTAGGATTTATTTTAGTTCACTAAGCTAAACAACAGTAAATAGTTATATTATAAACTATCATTTACACAAGTACCTACATACTTTAAAATTAATTTTTAAAGCACGACGGTTTCCAGATTAAAAGTTACGATTTATCGATACAATAGTATTTAAAGTATTGGAAGTCACTAGTGTTGGTCAAGAAGGTAAGTACTCGATCATTTTGTCATATCTAAAGGAACCTTTCTTACCGCCGGGCCACGGGAATGATACAAACGGCGTTGCTCGAAACGTTTTCTACGAACACCAATAAGGACACAGCTTATATTTGTTGACTTTGCGCTTGCGGAAAGGGGAAAGCCACCATACTTCAAACCGACAAAGACGTACCGCCAAGCGATTTAGCGTTCCGGTACGATTTCGTGTAGAAACCGAAAGGGGTGTGCATTTTCATCCTCCTCCTAACAAGTTAGCCCGCTTCCATCTTAGACTGCATCATCACTTACCATCAGGTGAGATTGTAGTCTAGGGCTAACTTCTAAAAAAAAATACTTATATTACATTTGGTTTTTCATAACTTACAAACTTTCCATAACGTAGCAATACTCGTCGGTTACAAAATATATTTTTGGTATCACTTAATGTATTTAGTTTAGAAGCAATTTCTAAATAATGTCATTTAACGTATGAAATCTGAATGTATAGAACCGGACACCGTCCGTCGTTTTTTAAATTTACAATTATTGCCAACTATAATGCCTCATCTAATAATAATTAAAGTATTTGTATTTTTATATTTATTTAAATGTTTTTTTCTCAAATCATAATTACATTATATTTTTCAATAGTTGTAGCGACCGATCGCTTTATTGATTTCCGCTTCAACGTAAATCTCGTGGCCCGCACGCTAATGTGTTAACCGGATATGAATGCACTTAAAAAGCAATCGAAGCAAATCAAACAAAGCTCACACTTAAACTCATAATAACAGCAATACGTTTATATGTAAGAGCTTTTACAAGCTCATTTGAATGGTCAAGTGCGTAAGAGTCTGTATGAATGTGTAAATAATTTGTGTATTGATTTGGAATTTATGAGTGTGTCATAAGAAGATC
This sequence comes from Bicyclus anynana, assembly GCF_947172395.1. Lineage (NCBI taxonomy): Eukaryota > Metazoa > Arthropoda > Insecta > Lepidoptera > Nymphalidae > Bicyclus > Bicyclus anynana. The sequence continues at coordinate 857,359 of NC_069089.1, read as the reverse complement.
CGAAGTGTCTTCGAACTATTTTCACCTAAGATTTATACTTCTTACAGTCAGATGCATTTTTATGACGTTTTGGAAATAATCTGCGATGTCGCTATCCACAGGCCACACTTATAGTCAAGAAGCGTGAGGCAACTGCGCGCGCGGGGTAATGTCCCGCCACGTCCCTACGTAACCGATGATACCTAAATTTTTTTTATTGCTCGGATTTCGACTACACGATGCAAATAATTCGTTCGACTATAGCAATTTTATAAAAGCGAATGTTTGTATGGATGGATGATGTATCGATGTTTAGTAATTACGATTAACGACGAATTATTGCAAATTATGAGTACTTTAGTAGTAATTAGGCTAATATCCTATTAGCCGACATAATGACGAATCCATGCATCACTTAAAATTCTCGGCAAAATGCAAATAAGATTAATTACTGATCATTAAGAAGCTTCGCAAAATATCTGCCTATTCGCTATTCGCAAAATACAGTATGGATGTTTGTTACTACTTAATTCAGTTTTTCACAAAGCCCGCGGTCACCATAGGTTTGTTCAGGATAAAAAGCCTATATGTAAGGTGTAGTGTAATCTACCTCCGTGAATTGCACCCAAATCGGTTTAGAAGTTGCGACGGGAAGTATTCCTTCAACACTCACAAACATACACATGACACTGACATTTTATAATTTACGGTGATATCTTCTGTGTCATCATTAACCCATATTCGGCTCACTGCTGAGCTCGAGTCTCCTCTCAGAATGAGAGGCGTTAGGCCACCACGTAGTAGTCCACCACGTTGGCCCAATGCGGATTGGCAGACTTCACACACGCAGAGAATTGAGAAAATTCTATGGTATGCAGGTTTCATCACGATGTTTTTCCTTCACCGTTTGAAACACGTGATATTTAATTTCTTAAATTGCACACAACTGAAAAGTTGGAGGTGCATGCCCCGGACCGGATTCAAAACCACACCCCCGGAATCGGAGGCAGAGGTCATATCCACTGGGCTATCACGGCTCACTCTCTGTATGTACTCGATCTCTGTGTGTTTATTTATAATTATTATATATCTGTCCTATGAATAGTTAAACTATCTCACGTTTCCGGAAATTGAGTCACATAAAAGATTAATTTAATTAAAGTAAGTAGCGCCTTAAACTGGTTATTTGAGAAGTGGGCTGATGAAAGTCAATGCCAAGGTCTAGATGTATTATTGTTTTTCTCTTTTACTCATTCACAGAAATGTAAGAAATAATTCGTCTACACAAATTTTATTTATTAAGATTTTCATTGTAACGAATAAGCTCCGAAACTACTTGACCGATTTTAAACATTTTATCATCAAAAGAAAGCTACATTATCAAAGAGTAACATGGGCTTTATATCCGTATTCGTACAGAAATGAGAAATACCCGGGAAAAACCGCAAGGGTCGTTGGTTAATAGTAACGTTAGCTTTCAAAGTCTTTGCTTTCGCTGTATCATCACGTAGATTAACATTATAATGGTAAGTGATTACCGCCGGTTAAATTGTTATTTCTATATTGTTAGCAATAAATCGAAATGTATATTTGTATCTCTTATATTTGAGTCAAATGCTCAGGAAACCAATTCTGCATTAGCGAGGGAGACCTATTTTTCTGATTAGGCACAGAGTCGGGCCGATTGTAGTTGATACGCAGTTAACGTGATAAGATAGCACTATAACTTTAATCATCCCTTCTTATCAGTGGCGTGCACTAGGTTCTTAACTAGGGTAGGCATTAAACGTACAAATTGTATAAAATTTAAAATTTATTCTCCAATACAGACCCTATAGCCGACATTTGCTATCGACAGGTCACGTGATCAAGATCTGTCATTCAAATACATTTTTCTAGTTTTTGAAGCGTTTGCGATCGTAGATAGAGAATAAACGTGCCACTTGGCAACAGGGACAGGTTCGTTATAACTTCTCACTCTCAGGGTAGGCAGAGCATTTATGCATGAATGGAGTGCACTCCAATACTTCCTATAATAAAGGAGATATTAATATATATCTCCTTTATAGCTTACACCGGACATGCTGCTTAAAAAGTTCAACCCGGGATTACATCCAGGACCTCATGATAAATTAATCACAACACTAACGAGTTGATCTGATCAACACCAAATCTAACCACCAAATTGAAATTGAACAATGAATGAAGTTGTAACACGAACCTTGACCCGGCTCCATATCTAGCTCTCGCGTAGAGACGTATCAATTGAGGAGTAACTAGACAACATATCGGTTTGCGGTTTGTAACACAATACAAGGCCACGGTGGGTGATTCTGTGCGCACTGGACGGTGAAATACGGACCTAAGGCTCGAGACAAATTGGAGAAACATGACAGACTTTAATCAACACTTACCTATAGAGATTTTGTTTGGAATATGTAGTATACATATAGCCGTGATAGCCCAGTGGATATGACCTCTGTATAGCTTCGAATTAGGTCTGGGTATGCATCTCCAACTTTTTAGTTACGAGTATGAGCATTAAAAAAAAATCACGTATCTCAAACGGCGAAGAAAAAACGTCCTGAGGAAACCTGCATTACTGAGAATTTTCTTAATTCTCTACGTGTGTGAAGTTTGCCAATCTACATTGGGCCAGCGTGGTGGACTATTTGGCCTAATTCCGCTCATTATGAGAAGAGACTCGAACTCAGCAGTGAGCCTAATATGGGTTGACATAGATGATTGATAGTATATTTTTTTCTGTTTGTGTAAATATGCCTTAAGCTCGATATTAGGACCGCAACAACGTCACTGGTGTATGCGAGCGCAGAAACAACCTCCGATTCCGTAAAGGCTGTTGTAGTATAAGCGTAAATGTAGAAAAACAAAGGGTGGAACGACTCTCTAAGGGCGTATCCTTTGAGACTCGGACCTCGGCTTAGAGGGCCTCCCATATTAAAGAAGCTCCTCCAGACCAACATGACAGTTATATAAATAGGCTGATAGTGATGCAAGTGACTCATCGAAATATATAATAGGTATACTAACAGTAGCCTGTCAATATATATATATAACAGTATAGTATATGTAAGACAAAATATTAATTTTTACAAACGAAAAGGAGATTTAAACCCACGTCTTACTAGACACGGGCATATCGTCTCCAAAGAGTAAAAAAATCTTTTGTAGGTTTGGGTGTACTCTTCTATAATAAGATCCCCAAGACTGTGATGAACCTGCCAACGCATAGCTTTAAGCAATGTGTTAAAAAACATTTACTTAGTCGAGGGTACTACAACATTGATGAGTTCCTTAAAGATAAAAGCGCTTGGAGGATTCGATTGGATCAGCTTCAACCTTCATACAAAAAGTAAAACTATAAGAAATTGTAATGTTATCATCAATTGTAAATTATAATACTGTATGATTATTTAAAAAGAGCAACTGTTGAGTTTCTTACCGGTTTCTTCTCAGCAGAACCTGCCTTCCGAACCGGTGGTGGAATCTTTACAAATAGTCAACTGACGTGTCGAAAGTGCTTGTAAACTGAGCCAACTTAAAATAAATGAATTTTGATTTGATTTGATTTGAAAAACAAAGGGTGGATCGTCTTTCTAAGGACATCTTCACTGAGGCTCGGACCTCGTCTTAGAGGGCCTTCATATTAAAGTAGCTCCTACAGACCAACATGACAGTTATTCTCTCTCCTATAAGAAGGGAGGCCTGGCCCTGTAATAGGCCGTTAAAATAGGCTGATAGTAATACAAGTGACTCATCGAAATATAGCCTAAGCAAGACGTTAGTAGTGCGTAACAAAGAATGGCAAGTGGTACAGAACGCTCCGTCTCGTCAGTTCTCACAACACACGTAATGTGAGGAAATCACCGCGGACGGACACGCTAACAACTGCAATTTTGTAATACAGTTTTTCCTTTCATAGTGTATTATGTTCATTTGATCTGGTATACTTTGCATGCGTATCTACCTACTTTGTTTTTATATGTAGTTACTACGCACAAGGATAAAACATTGAATAGTTATTGCGGTATTGAGGGAAGAAGGTCCAAACTTGGAGAAGTGACACTGATGAATTTATTGGTCTAAGACAGGAATTTCATTTATGCTAATTTATAGTGTATGTATATTACCCGACCAAGGCGAAACTAAATGAAAGGGTTATGATTTTAGCAGTCTATGTGTACAGGTACCCACGTTATTGCTTACTAATTACGTATGTTTGTATTTACGTAGGCATGTTTCTCTGTAGCGCTTAAACTATTTATTTAAAGACGAGCAATAATAATTTATCATTTTCTACTTTTATTGATTTTACAATTTTATTTTAAGTCGCTACCTAGTAATTTAATGAGTAAACAACTCAATAAATTACGAGTTTTTAATTGCATTTTAATTTTTTACCCAATACCCTAAAGTACGTGACATATTATACCCAACAAAGTAGATACAATCATTATTGTTATAGTATGCGCATTATCATCTGAGTCGTCCGGTCATAAAAGTCAAAAAAGATAGGAATGTGCAGCGCGCCTACCTGCGCACCCTAATTATCGATAAACGGCTACCTGCGCACGTGCTAATGATGAGTCAATAATGATTTGGACGATTCTGATTGGTCGGTTTCTAATGTAATTGCATTGCGTATTTTTTTGCTATAAATGTGTTTACTGCAATTAAATAAATACATTCATGTGTTACTCGTTGCGCACTATGGATACTAATATATAATAAATTTGGCAGAAGACGAAGATTCTGATGATGAAGACTCAGATGAAGATTAATTTTATTTAGTTAATAATTATATAATATGAAATATGTATTATATTAAATCAAATATTGTTAATTTTTTTAATTTTGTGAACAAGATACGATAATAAACTTTACTTATCGATAATATGTCTTTCATTGTTACACCCTTCACTTGACGGCTCCATAAGACCCATAAGTGCAAGCGAGATAGATATAGAGAAATGATTTATGGCCCTAAGACTCAGTTGTTAATGCTATTAGTATAGCCGAAACATCCTAAATCCTTTTAAAGTTAAATCTTATTTAAGTGCTGATAGCAATAGGTATGTATCTCTTTACTTTTTCAATTGTGTAGCAAAAATACAAATACAAATCTATACTAATATTATAAAGAGGTAAAGTTTGTAAGTTTGTAAGTTTGTCACATTTTTTAAATGGGGTAATCTTCGGAACTACTGGTCCGATTTTAAAAATTCTTTCACCAGTGGAATGCTACATTATCGGGGAGTGCTATAGGCTATATTTTATATTGGTATCATATACAGGAAGAAAATTTTTTTAGTGCGGATATTTTTATATTTTGTACATAAACAAAATTTAATGATCACGTATTTTTTCTTTTTTTTTTAACTCAAAAATAACAAAATTATCGTTAGCTAAAGTTATTTACTTTTGAACAGAATTTTAGGGTCACCCTATTGTGCGTTTATTTTATTTTGGTTTGATACCTAAAGGACGTCACCAGATCACTTTTAAGCTGAATATATCTTGTTTAGTAATAATATGTACATTATTTTGTTATTTTAGAGACATAAATTAAAAAAAAAAATTACATAAAATGTATCGAACTGTTTGTAGATTTATATTCTATTAATGATACAGAACCACGAAAAAAAATATCCGCACTAAAGACCGAATCACCCTGTATATTAGCCGAGTTATCACAGTTTTTGTCATACAGGTCGGACTGAACTCCTCTTAAACAGACTTATTCGCATGCGCTGCCTTAACTATTGTGTAAAATTGAAATTAATGTATAGAGACTTTATGTATCTTTAAAAGTTCTACAAAAAAGTCCGCGACACCATATATCTATCTTCTATATATTAGCAGATATAGTACCTTTTGAGTTTTAAAAATTATTAATTTTATATACTTAGGTTTACGTCATTATTTATACAACTAAACTTTAATCCTTATTAAAATAAATTATTTAATAATCACAAGGATATTATGGAGATAAGATTTGCCCTTTACAGTATGTTAATTACTTAAATAGTTTCGGAGATAATACAAAATTTCTAAAAGACGCAGAAATTCCGCTATATGACGCCCGGCGCTTTCATTTACGTAGTTCCCGTTCCCGTGTGAATATGGGGATCAAACATAGCCTATGACACTCGCAAATAACGTAGCTTTCTATCGGTAAAACAATTTTCCAAATCGGTCCAGTAGATCCAGAGATTACCTCCTACAACCACACGAACCTTACCTCTTTATATTATTAGCATCGTTCGTTATCAACCCATATACGACTCACTGCTGAGCTCGAGTCTCCTCTCAGAATGAGAGGGGTTAGGCCAATAGTCCACCACGCTGGCCCAATGTGGATTGGCAGACTTCACACACGCAGAGAATTAAGATAATTCTCTGGTATGCAGGTTTCCTCACGATGTTTTCCTTCACCGATTATTAGCATAGAAGTCTCTATTTCTCTTGGTCATACCACTACTCTCGAAGGACTGGACCGATTTTGCTAAGGGTAGGAGTAAGATAGAGAAGTTACAGGGTAGGGTAGGGTACGAGTAGGAGTAGTGTAGGGGTAGGGTAGGTTAAGGGCCGGGTTTAGGGTAGTGGTAGGGTAGGGGTAGAGGTAGGGTAGTGGTAGGGTAGAGGTACGGGTAGGATAGGGAAGTGGTAGGGTAGGGGTAGGATAGGCGTGAGATAGGGGTACGGGTGGGATAGGGGTAGGAAAGGGATAGGGTACGGGGAGGGTAGGGGTAGGATGGGGGTAGGGTGTAGGTAAGGTAGGGGTAGGTTTGGGGTAGGGTAGGGGTAGGGTAGGGTAGGGTTGGGGTAGGGGTTGGGTAGGGTAGGGTTGGGGTAGTGGTAGGGTAGGGGTAGGGTAGGGGTAGTAGTAAAGTTGACATCGAAATTTACGCGGACGAAGTCGCGGGCGTCCGCTAGTATATACATAAAATGGAACCACATCACACACTGGAGAGAAAGTTAAGGAGCAATTTCATATGAAAGATAGAAAATTAGATACGATTGTTAACAGTTAATTGTGGTAGGTATGTGACCAGACAAAGAAAGGCTCGGGTCAACGATACAGCCAGCTAACGGTGTCCGGATGACAACTTCGAGCAAACCCGTTTAAACTTGGCAAACTACAGTGGCACTCGTAAAATGACTCAATAGAACGAGAGACTGTAACAGCCAGACATGCCTCATTCTATTAAATCAATGCTCCTACAATAGGCACAGAATACTTATTATGTACAAGTACAGAAGCTTCACACCGCAATGTTATTTAAATGAATAGCGATTCTCGCTACGACACAATACGGCGCAATTCAGTTCGAACAAAATTAATAGACTACCGTTTTATTAACCTACTAGCGGACGCCCGCGACTTCGTCCGCGTGAAACTCGATGTAAACTTTCAACTACCTCTACCCTATCCCTACCCTACCCCTACCCTAACCCTACCTCATCCCTACCCTACCCCTACCATACCCCTACCCTACCCCTACCCTACCCCTACAATACCCCTACCCTACCCAAAAAAAAAAGTAATAAGTACCCTATGTCCTTCTCCTGGCTCTAAACTACCTCCCTGCCAATTTTCAGCTAAATCGGTTCAGCCGTTCTCGAGTTATAAGTGGAGTAATTAACACGACTTTCTTTTATATATATATAGACTAGCGGACGCCCGCGACTTCGTCCGCGTAAAAATCGATGTCAACTTTCAACCCCTATTTCACATTCTATTTTGCAAGTTTTATAACCTATACCTAATAAATAGTCCACTTATCATTTTACATTTACAAATGTACCTAGAAAAATTAACGACTTTCCGTCAACAAACTTTCTACCCCTACTTCACCCATTTCTGATTTTGTTTTCTGAAACTATTTTAAATAATGAATTTTAAGTTTGATCACGGTCCATACTCTGTGATAGGCTACCGTACTTATCTATGGTAGGAGCATGGACTGACACACTTCAGTCATGCTAAAATGAGATAGGTCTGGCTATTGCAGGCTCTCGTTTTATTTGGTAGTACTCGTAAAATGACACAATACCTACTTGACATAATCGAGGTGACATGTATGAAATATTGAGGGCTTTGCAGAATTCGGACTGTTTCCGGTGTCGAGTCCTATACATTATAAATTATATAATTATTTATAGGTTCTAGTTATTTTTCTGCGGTCGCACGCTTACTTAATAACAATCTTATAGCTTTGCTTTGATTGTACTAATCAAACATTTTTTCTCTGCTATTTCTTTTTTCATAGTAAGTAATTGGTCGTCCAAGCAGATAGCTTGTCTATCTGATATGTAAATGAAGATTTAATTGTAAATAGAGAACAATGTCTAAAAGAGCAACATTTCACAAAGCATACAAGAAACACGTCCTACGAAGTGCCGCCCTGCGTTTCTTAACCTGAATAGGTGTTAAGTCTCACCTGGAGTTACACTGACAACCATGCTCCATAGACCAGAATACAGATAAGCTTCTTTGGGGCAATCACCATTGCTGTTTGCTTCCCCAGAAGAATTGTTACACGAAAAACTTTTATCATTATTCTACCGGCGTAATGTCAACGCTGAGTCGTGATAGCCCAGTGGATATGACCTCTGCCTCCGATTCCGGAGGGTGTGGGTTCGAATCCGATCCGGGGCATGCACCTCCAACTTTTCAGTTGTGTGCATTTTAAGAAATTAAATATCACGTGTCTCAATCGGTGAAGGAAAACATCGTGAGGAAACCTGCATACCAGAGAATTATCTTAATTCTCTGCGTGTGTGAAGTCTGCCAATCCGCATTGGGCCAGCGTGGTGGACTATTGGCCTTATCCCTCTCATTCTGAGAGGAGACTCGAGCTCAGCAGTGAGCCGAATATGGGTTGATGACGACGAATGTTAACGCTTATGTTATTTAGAATTCTAGTAACATCGTCGTGAAGATCGCTAAAAACGTAAGTTCTAAGCTGCCTTACTTTTCAAGTGTTCGTTTCTTGCTTTGTCTTAACAAAAACCAGTTTCCTAACAAACGAAAGCTTCATAATGCAGTCATCTAGTGATCTTCTATGCTAATGTTCCAATTGATGTACGCAAATGGCTCCGTTAATTTAATAGCAGATCCAAGCTCACGTGCATCTCTACCGTCATAATGGTTAACCTTTGCTTTCTTTAGAAGTTTAAGTCTATCGAATTTCACATTCACTTTCGTATATCGATTACGACTGCATCCACGTCAGATCGATAACCATCAAGATCGATTCGACGCTCGTCAACTACTGTTCTAACGATACATTTACGTAAGTCATCCAGCGCTGATTGAATTATTATCCAGTTCAATAGGGTCGCAATTACTTTGATATAATTACGATCGGCAGTAAATGTAAGTTGGTCGTGCAGTCGGCATGTGTTTGGTTATGTCCATACTGTCACATCACTGTCCACTTGTCCAGTTATCGTCGCAATTGTTGAATAGTGAAAACTTATATGAAACTCAATGAAACAGAGTTATTTTCAAAATTTTCATCATCATTATCAGCCTATTTTAACGGCCATATAGAAGCGGTGATATGGAGATTAGATCCACCACGCTGTTTTAGTGCGGTTTGGTGGGATTAGGGTGACAATGTTTCATTAACGAACACTATCAGTTGAGAGTGATTATGACGGGGACTGACGGCTTAACGAGATAAAAAAATTGCATTAAAAATTTATAGAAAAATATGAAAGCTCAAAATTTTATAGGCCGAAACCCTGGACCGAAGCCACCACTGGACTTATCACCATAGGCTAAGAACTGGACCAACAAGGCAGTGCATAAGCATTTAATACTAAATTACACAGTACACCGTGTCGCAATTACTTTATTTATATATTATTCTTATAATTACTTAATACTTCTCATTCTGAGAGGAGTCTCGTACTCAACAGTGAGACGAATATGATGATGATGATGTATTACTTTGAGTAGGTCATGTGTCGTCATGTGTCGGCATGTGTTTGGTTATGTCCATGCTGTCACATCACTGTCCAGTTATCGTCGCAATCGCTGACTGGTGAAAACCTATATGAAAACGCAATGAAACCGTATTATTTCCGAGATTTGCATCAACTTAATTTAAATACCCACCCGAAGCATGAGGAAAAGCTTGGCTAATGTAGGGAAAGCGATCGATACAGTTACGGAGTAGTTCAATCTGGTGGACGCAGTTATAGTTATATTCCGGAAACTAGATATCGTAATAAATTCAGTTTGCGACTACAATAAATTTTAGGAACGTCAATTTGTCCTTAAAGCTTTGCGGTAATTATGATAATCGAATTTATTGCTAATTGATTTACATTTCAAATCATTATTTGTTAAATCAGTTTTGCAAAAGCTCGCAACTTCTAGAAGAAGAAGTTCTAAATATTCCACCAAGTTTTGTTGTATTACAAGAGACAGCGTTTTGTTCTCTGGTTTCAGTTGTATCATTATATCAAATTTCAACTAATTTGTACTAAACCAATGACAAATTGTTTACCATTTGATAATAACCGAAAAACCGAAGAAAACCTTCCTCATAAATCATTCTATCCGTTAGTGACAACCGTATAAAAATTCGTTTATTGGTTTTCAAGTTTATCGCGGCAAACAGATGCGTAAGCGGACTTTTTTGTATATGTACTTGTATAGAAGCTTACATTTTAAATGTTTGAACATAATTGCTTAGCAAACAAACCTTGATAAGTGAAACAATTTCCATATTTATTAATTCCTTTATTTATTTTTCTTTTTAGCTGACACCCAGCGAGTTAGGCCGATTAGATTTTTATATTATTCTACTGCTACACCCAGGTGTAGCAGTAGAATAATATAAAAATTAATATAAAAATATATAGCCCATGTTCATTGGGGATAATGTAGAGGATTCTATTGATGGTCCAGTAGTTTCAAAATCTATTCAAGTCAAACAAACAAACAATCAAGTTTTTCCACTTATCAATATAATGAATAGATAGAAGTAAATGTAGGTAATGAGACGTATTGTCTAACCACTGCGTTCTTCTATTTATATTGTGTGCATTGAATAGATATCGTTTTCACTGTTGAGATTGAAAGTGTTTCGTTTTAATAATTATTTTTTATCAAGGACACAGTTAATTGCTTCTCCACTGTCGTTTCTTTGCAAACGCTGTAAACTGAGAGCTTGCTAGAGCCACACCTACTTCCTTTTAGGAAAACTGAAAAATTGTCAGCATATCCTCCTAAGTATATCATGGAATTTGGAAAATGGTGGCTGTAAAAAATAGCAGGATTCAAGGCTCCAGGCCAAAGTATAAAACTTCTTGTTAAACTTGGAATAAAATAAATCTGAGTGGCATTAAAAAAAGGTAACTTTGAACACTAAAATTGAAGAAAAATGTTGGAGTTGGCCGTATCCACAGGAAGTCCCCCAGTGACATTTTCATAAGCATATCAGATGAACAATATAATCAAGTATCAAATAACAAAAAAGACAACACACTGACTGATAATGTACTCAACAGAAATATGTGAGGATTACACAGGAATACTATGCAATTTCATAGCTACAACACAGGTATCGGAGGCTGACGATTTTATTGACCGAAGAATTTATAATAAATCTCAACTTTCTCAAATATCATCGGAGGTTGACAATGTTTCTGACACCAAAGCCACTTACATGTGGTAGGAGCATAGACAGTCAAACTTTCAGTCTTCCTAAAATGAGGTATGTCTAACTTTCGCAGGCTGACGTTCTATTTGCAAACGCTGCCTCCGCCATCTTCTTTTTGTATTGCAATCAAACTGTCGATCGAATTCATTACTGATCCATTTGCAGATTCAACGATATCATTATTTAAACACTTATCTATTTTATTATGTTGTTTTGCGTGGACTATTCAAGTAGCTTAGGTCCAGTGGTTAGTCTGTGGTTTTGGATCACGAGGTCCTGGGTTTGAGCAAGGTTAGCTAGTTTAGAATTCAAGTTATCGTGAGTGTTATTCGTATTAATTTATTATGAAACACAGCTAAAACTCACGTAATACATCATAGTTTCGAACTCATACGGGGTCCTTAGTGATAAGCTGATTCTTGCAACGCGTCACGATCAAAACCAGCTCATGACTAATGGCCCCCTGTATGGGATCGAAATTGCCTAAGTTTGGTCCTAGTCAGTAGCATTAAATTTTTTGGTGATGGTTACAAGAACAAACATTATTACCATAAGCCCGCGAACCACGCAATAGAGCATGTTGGGTTTAAACCCTATATATTCTCTCCTATAACGAGGTCTGGCCTATAATGGGTCGTTAAAATTGATTGAAACTGATTGGTTTATGCAAAGAATTTAAGTGATTCTTTAATATTGTTAGACAATCTCCAATTAAATTATTCCTGCAGTATACACCCTTTGTTCTCGTCAACCCTCTATTTAATTATCAGGGGCTCTTTAAACTCACGTGCCAATTATTGCTTACAAAAAGTCCTCCGAAGTCACTAGAACTGACAGATATTTATTATTTAAGTACTTCAACGCATACATTAGTAGCGCACGACCGCTATTTCGTCTACATTTAAACCTCCCCAATCCGACCCTGTCGCAAAAAACCGCTCTTAGCGGACATCTACTAACTATAAACTCCCTGCCTAATAGCATATTTATACGTCAAGCAGTTTTCGATATATCGTGGTGACCTTATGTGAAACATCCTGTCTACACCATAAAGCCTTGATTAATATCAATTTCATATAAACATCGTTGAATAGCCGAAGCTCTTTAAGAAGCGGGTGTGACAAGCACTTTACCTAATTATCAGATTCTCAGAATCTTTAGGTGTAAGTGAATTCCGTACAATTACTGCAACTTTCTCGTCAGGGTTCGCTTTCAATGGTAATAAGAGCCTGGGGTCACACATGATACTGTCGTGATGGTTTCTTACATTTATGGGATTGCTCGCTAGTTATTCTTTACGATTACTGCCGGGAACCAGGTTAATAGTGCTAGTCGACTTCTTAACGGTACAACCAAAATTGAGGACCATTCGTATAATAGTTTCCTGAATGAATTCCGTTCGACATTTTATCGAGATATTATGTAAATTTTTATGAACTGCCTCTTTGGTACAACAGTTTGCCTATGGCTTTGTCCTGGGTTCGAGTCCTGGACTATGAAATACTGAGCTATGTTCTTTCTATAGAAATTTTCAGTACTTGCAGCCTGGAGTAGGGAAGTAAAATAAAAAAATATATATATTTTATTTTATTTATTATGTAAATTCTTATGAACTACCTCTTTGGTACAACATTTTGCCTATGACTTTGTCCTGGGTTCGAATCCTGGACTATGAAATACTGAGTTATGTTCATTCTATAGAAATTTTCAATGCTTGCAGCTTGGAGTAGGGAAGTAAGTGGTATTAAACCCCTGTACCTAGGTAAGCACGACAAGTCCCACCCAGAAGATAAGTCACATCCAGCGGATCCCTGCAACTCGCTTGCTTGTCGTCAGTCCACCTGGTGGGGTCGGCTAACGCTGTGCCTTCTAGTGCGGGGTCGCCATTTCAGCACCTTGGGACCCCATTGTCCATCGTCTCTTTGAACTATGTTTTCCGAACTATTGCCACTTCAGTTTCGCGACTGGTTGAGCAATGTCGGTTATTTAAATATCGTTTATACGCAGCAATGTTGTAAAACATTCGATTGTTTTTACGATATTTGGAAATTAATATACGATGTTTGATATGAACTCCGATTAGGATGCAATTACATCGATTTTAATAAAGGCAGTTTGTTTTCTGAACGTGAAAGTTTTAATCGTCAACCGAACCAATCTTTTCGACAATGTATATTGTTTGATAAAAGAAAGTTTCACTAGTTAACCAACATTGAATAACAATCTGGTCATATCGCTATGTAATTCCATTCATACAAGATCAAATGAACTGCATAATTGGACACCACGTCTGGTCCCCTTATCTGGACTCTTTCAATCACCTATCACAGGTAATACGTCTAAACGAGACAAAGGCTCCGGCTAATTTGCTTGTCAGTACGAAATAATCAGCATCGATCTATAGAACGACAGCCTGCGAGGGCAAGACCTGCCGGATATTAATGTTTTTAACTTATTTCGTGGTTGTTCCCGTCGTGACCACGATCCATGCAAGTGGGTCGAAATATCGACATTAAAAATCTCGTCGTTTTATCGTGGTATGTACCCGTTTAAATAATATTCATACTGCCGGATGTTATAAAGACTGCTAGCCAATGCTCCTACAATAAGTAAATACGGTAGACAATAATATAGATAAAATGATATACCATGTGTCTCAAACGTTGGGAAAATATATTGAGGAAACATGCATTCCTGAGAATTGTCTTAATTCGCCACGTGTTTGAAGTCATCAAATCTGTTTATGTACATAGTTAGCAGAATCCAAGGATTCAGACCCCTAAACATATAAATACACAGCGTAATTTTATATAATTTTCCTCGGTTTAGTTAGAAAAAAAACAATTATTCCGTATTCGCCACTCTCTTAGCTTCGTGAAGAGTCATCGAAAAACACTATTATACATATATCAAACTTTAAGGGTTTTTAGTGAAGTGTTGTCATTATGCCAAATATCTAGCTCTACTGGGGTCATTATTTCTTTTGATATTCTAAAACAAAAAATCGTTTTATAAATATTTGACAATATGGTATTCGCCCTAGAAATCGGTTATCTTCTTACCCATGATATGGTAGAAACATGAGCTGACAAACTTTCAGCTTTATACATTGAGGAAGATCTAACCATGACAGGCACGTAGTTCACTAGGCGTCAACGTTGCGTGCGCACAATTGTCTCCGCTGACATACGACTCTGAACCGTAATGTAAAGTTTACTAGTTTACGATCTGTGATTTCAGTACAAGGTATATTATTCTCTATTTCAAGGAGCACAAGTGTTATATTAGAATGACATTTACGATTGGTAAGACGTAAGTGTCAAATGGACGTCAGTTTGAAGATTTAAGGTCATAGCACACATATCAACTCGGAAAGGAATTGAAATCGTATCAATTCGAGCAGGCAATCTTTGTATGAAACTGCTTGCTGCAACACGCTAATCAGAATCGTGACGTAGTCGCCTCGCCTCGGGACTTCAATCAAACTTTCGACAACTCAAAAGGACTCCATACATTTAACTCGATGTTTTTATGATTAGGCAGCATGAATCTCGAATTCGTCTATAGTTCTCTCTGTCTAACATGATTTTTTTATAAGAATATTTGCCATATCTTTTATATATAACTATTTTCCCATTCCCTCCAATTAATCGGGAAAGACTGTGCAAGTCAGACCGCTCTTACCGTTGAGCTATTGAGGCTACGAACGAAACTTTAGATAGAGATGAATTCCATACTCACACTGTCGACTTATCGTTACAGAATAAGGTCACTAAGCACGTTTCCTCGTGCTCGTTTGCCCTTCAACCATCCCACATATCGCCTCGCTGAGCCGTAATCAAATAGACGCTTAGTTGACGGCGAGGCGATCACTGTGACGAAAGCTTTTAGACCGATTTGCTATGTGTGACATGACACTTAGAGCCGGTGTAACGCGAGGGCGTCTATAGCCCGAGGTGCAACTCATTAAGAATACTTTCGCTACAGCCGTGACGTGATATACTTGTTCTTTTATCGTAACTAGAGAACATCCGATCTAGCTCTGGTTGGGAAACAAATTCACACACCGTCGGTTCGATCATCTGTTATTTATTATTTACAATTTGCTATGTTGACATCAGCTGGCCTATTCACTATTATGGTGTCTATTATCAACCTATTTAAATAAACACCAAATCAATGAAAGAATAATATTTTATTCATGAAAATGTAGGTTTAACATGATGGTACATTTATAGATTTGAGCCTTTATACATTTTACCATAACTGGTGTATGAATTATCTTAAATAATTAAATACATTTGAACGAAAAAATAAAACTAAATTAACACAATGTCACAATTACAAAATAATAAGTTACGAAATGTCCATGTCCATAAAATAATCTTGAATGTCATAATAATTGTTTTTTTTAATAATAAATTATTAATTTTACATTTAAATATTGACCAGGGCTTCTCTTTTAGACTGTTAGGAAGTTTATTATATATTTTTATTGCCATACAAAAAGAACTCTTGGCATATATTGTCAATTGACATCATCATCTACATACTGTGTGATATCCACCAGTCAGCACCGGTTGACACGTCAAAGATAGTGAATAAGCATTCTGGTTAGATTTAGTAATAAGTTACACAACTTGTTTAATTATTATTAATGGAAATAGTTTTTTGTTTGTTATAGTAAAGATTAAAGTCATCACAAAATAAGGAAAATCGTTTGACACACAAAGTTGAAACTTGATAGGGAGGGTAGTTTATACTCAGTAGACGTCTGCTAAGAATGGATTTTGTGTCATGGCCGAATTAAGGGGATCTAGGGGCGGAAGAAGGTGCACGCTAGTTGAGTATACAAGTTATAGTCTGGCATGTTCGTTGATAACACTCCCATGTTAAGCGGGCGACGGGGGGAAAAACTGCGCGGGTGTGAAATCGTGCGTGCGGGAAAGTGACGTGCATCAGTCGTGGGTTTTTCATTCATCGCTACCCCCCTCCCGGCCCGCACGGCCAATTGGGAGTGTTACGAACGAAGTTGCCGAAGCTATAAGTCATCATTGATCGACTTGTGCAATTTGACAGTAATGTTTAGCCTTAAATTGTTAATTTCCATTATTACTTATTTTATTTTAAATTTTAGAGAATAACTTGCGGTTTTTTTTTCACTTGTTATTCTCTACAAGTTAGCCCTTGGCTATAATCTCACCTGATGGTAAGTGATGATGCAGTCTAAGACGGAAGCGGGCTATATTGTTAGGAGGAGGATAAAAATTCACTCCCTTTTTGGTTTCTACCGGAATGACTCAGAAAGAAATAGTCAGTAGTTATCTCATAAACCGACCCAGGACTCGAACCCAGGTCCTAGTGACCCGAAACCACTTAGACTAACCGTGCACTTAGTCCAGACCACTGGACCGACGAGACAATATATTTTTAACTCGGAGTAATATTATTCTTACTCTAAGCTTAATACTGTGAGCTGTGACAGCCCAGTGGATATGACCTCTGCCTCCGATTCTGGAGAGTGTGGGTTCGAATCCGGTCTGGGGCACGCACCTCTAACTTTTCAGTTGTGTGTATTAATAGAAATTAAATATCACGTGTCTCAAACGATGAAGGAAAACATCGTGAGGAAACCTGTATAGCAGAGAATTATCCTAATTCTCTGCGTGTGTGAAGTCTGCCAATCCGCATTGGCCAGCGTGGTGGACTATTGGCCTAATCCCTCTCATTCTGAGAGGAGACTCGAACTCATCAGTGAGCCGAATAGTTGATGACGAAAGCTTAATACGGCATATTAATATCTCTTTAATAATTTCCGAATACAAAAAAGGTTTAAAGAGTGGTCTATCAAAGTTTGTATAAACTGTAAGATTTGTCAAACTTTCTCTTTTTATTATGGATTTTATGTGGCCTTTGTTCTGCCTTTATTTTGATACAGCTATATCCGTAAAGGAAACTTCCGTTCCGTTTACAATTATTGTTCGTCTAAAAACATATACCATAGGCAACCACTCGTAAAATACATTAAAGTTTAATAAATAATCCTTCAAAGTACGTCTATCTTTTGAAGACAATTTATTACTTGCTTTTATTTTCGCTAGTGTGTATCTAACTCTAAATAGCTCTAAATAGCTCTAAATAGGCAATCGGCGGCGACTCTGGAGATCAAAGCGGCGTTTTGTGACCAGAAGTCACGATCAGATGGTATCTCGTGTGCAATGAAAGAACGTGCTCTCTATCAATGTAAAACTTTTTTTTGACACACACTTCTTTTATGATATTGAACTTTAAAACAATAGCATAAGTAACATTTTAGAATGAGGGCCATATTGTCAATGGATTGTGTAACAAAATATTGCCGAGTTTGCGATAATGCACTTTAATACGACGGTGTAAATAACATTTTCGAATGTGTGTCATTGTCATCGTATTGTATAGCGAAATGTTGCCTTGTTTGCGAAAATAAACTTTAACTGTGCGACATATGGAGCATTTTTGAAAGATATTATAATGTTATTGTTGATTGATTAGTTTGCCACACAAATGACAACAGGTGACCGGTGATTTACAGGCATCTGTGAATCATCTGTGAATACCTAGCAATTTTAAGCTTCATTATCAGTTAGGTTTTCGTGTATTACAGCGGTTTCACGTCGAATCTAAGTGAAGTTATGAAGTAATAGGTACTTAATAATTTTATTCTTAAAACGACGTTATGATACGATAAAATACTTTTTTTTTGTAGTTTTTTTATCAATAAAAATTTTGATATTCCTATGACACATAGTTAATAAAATTTAACAAATTTTAACATTAAATTAAGAAATTTAAAACATTAAATTAAGAACTTTATAACATAAAAAAATTAATAATGAACAAGGAAATCTTTTAATACTTATTCTAGGTTACATTTTACATAAACTTCAATACTGCATTCAAATAATTTAAATAAATTAACAAAATTAAAATTTATTAGCTAAAGTTCTACATCACGCTAACGAAATGTTTAAGCGTGTGCGGTATATATACGACCTCTTTGCCCTAACTATCGGAGAGTCCGTTTCTACGCAGTGAGACAGTGATGCGGAGCGCTGTGCAAATACTCCGTACGAAAACGCTGTGTGCGCACACAGTGCAAGAGGTGAATCCATTGATTCTAGAGTTGTTCCATGGTCACTCTAGTTCCGATGTGAGGTCGCGTGTAAGAAGAGCCCCGTGAGCGGGCTTGAAAAAGCTGAGGGTAGGGGCCCGTGTGAAGTGGTGGAAACATGGGTTCGAGGTGTGTAGTCCTACGAGGGGGGGGGGTTCCAGAGAATGTATGTTGTTAACTCGAAAACCTGCCCGGCTTCGAAGGGAAACTGGGTGGGGCTTTCGAGTAAATGCGCCATTCTCACGAACCCCGAAGTTCCGCGAGTCGGCTATGCAGTCCACGTGTGGGATTCAAGAGAATGTAGTTATTAACTCAAAAGCCCCACCCAGTACCCAAGGGGGCACTGGGTGTGTGGGCTTTCGAGTAAATACGTCATCCTCTCGGAGCCCCTCCTATCCTCGCCAACACTGATGTAGAAAATTTGACTCTCTTTTGATTTTCCAATCATCAATAAATTTTTGAATGACGTAATCGTTGTTTATATTCCTTATCTTTTACAGTCGATAAAATATTAATGATTCAATACACAAAGTGTATGTATAAATTACTTATCGCCTGATAGGAACGAATTATTACTAATATAACATCATTATTTAACATCAGGTGAGGTTTTTATAGACAGGTCGCATTTAAGTGACGTGTATTTAAAAAAAATATCACAACAGTTGATGATTGTGTCAATCAACGATTCAATCAATACTCGAATTTGATACGCTCTCGATCACTTGTCGGAACTCACGAAAATCATAAAAAACCTTCCATGTATGGTGAGAGAAAGCCAACTGTGGACACCTTGGCGAGAGTGAGTAGCCACTGGATATGGTAATCCAAGTTACCTATTTTTTACGTCTAAGTGTTAAGCTCAGGCGTCGAGGTCGTAACGCTTACCTAAATCGAATAGCTAGTAGGTTAGGTTTCTGACGAATAAGTTAAAATAATTCCCCTTATTCCCCAAAATTAGAAAAACATTATGTATCTATTATAAATAAACAAATCAAAATTTTAAATTTTGGAAATTCTCCTACAGTAGGTAATGATGCATTTTATACAAGTAGGAAAATATTTCTTTATCAGAAATTTTCAGCATTATCATAAAAGAAAAATGATCGCTGATCTTCAGACTTACATATTGAATATATTATATCTATAATAGCTAAGTACCATCATTACATTCAATTCAGAAGCTACGGTGACTCAGACAGACAAGTTAAACTTACTGTTAGAGAACTATAACATATATGTAAAGTAGAGTCTGGTAGAGCCCTGCCAAGTTTTTGTTTGTTTAATCAAAGTAAAGTTTGTTTTTCTGTTAAGTTTACGCCTTACACCACCGATTCACCGAACACGTAGTGGGCGAATCGTAGTTTCATTGACACTGAGATATGCAAATAAAAACTAGTGTAATAAATGAGTCAGCCGTAGAAGTGAGTGCACTTTCTGTGGTCATTACTCATTAGTGAGGCTTTAGTGATATCTTCTCGTCCAAAATTTCTCAGTGCATGAAGACAAAAGTCTTCGAATAGTGCGTGTTGCCAGTGACCTATGGTTCTGAGACTTGGTCGCTATCTATGGGCCTCATAAGAAGGCTCAGAATCGAGCGATGAAACGAGCCGTGTCGAGTGTCTCTCATTAATTTCTGATTCGCTGGATGCCGGCGGCTCAGGATCGTGATGTTTGGAAGTCCTAATTCCATTCATCGGCTGCTAAGATGATGATGATTGACGGATTTTTTTACGTCAAAACCAAAAACTTAACAATCTAACGCTAATCATGCCTAAAAAAGTTAGAACTATACGATTTTTTACACATCAAGTACCAACGAATAACTGTAAAATGTCAATTACATGATACAGTGTAACAGTTACTCGACATTTTTTCTTACAGATTTTTTCATTTTTTCTTACAGATACAGTGTAAAATGTAATATAATACATTTTTTATGAAACCAAATCAGACTCGACAACACTCTCAAGTAATAAAAATAAAAACAACCGGTAAAGTGAGTAATGCTCGAACGTTGAGGGTTCCGCACACAATAAAACCGAGTACTCGTTAGAAAATAAATAAATGCTAAAACACGTGTTTGTTCAGACATAATTAATGCCTAGTTCGGACTACGTTAATATTTTAGTCGAGTACGAACAATTTTTGGATATACCGCCCAAAAATCCAAAAAAAAGTAGTCCAAACGAGGCCTTAGATCGTTGTGCTATACAATGATTAAAAAAAAGTTAATTAGCTATGTTGTCGCCATGTCTATCTTGTACGCGACACGAATTGTATAAGTATTTTCCTTGATTTTTATCTATGTACTGTTTCAGTAGTTTAACATGTCTGTAACTCCATAATAATAAACTCCATAAGGCTCCATAATAATTTATACTTATGATAATCAATTTGTGTGTCAATCAATTTAATTGTAAATGGCTTTGAGCAAGTATTGTTTGTTTAATTTTATACATTACTAATTTTATAAGTATCTAAAAATCTGTTTGCTATGTTTAGCTTTGGCATGTATTTAAAAATCTTTGGTTTCGTTGTTTCTATTTGGATTACGGAACCCTAAAAACGCTATGTTAGAAATGGCAGTTTATAATTAAGTTGAAACGGAAAACATAACGTCAAATATAAATTGTTTACACGTTTATGTAATTCGTTGAACACGATTTGTATAATAATCACAAAAGCGTTACATAAGCAGCCATTTTGTACCGTGCTTGTCATATTTTTGTTGTGTGAAAGAATCACGCATACAGCGCAAGGTCGTTATCTATATGTATACAAATATCATAAAGCTGAATAGTTTGTTTGTTTGTTTTTTGAACGCGCTAATCTCAAGAACTACTGGTCCGATTTGAAAAATTCTTTCAGTGTTAGATAGTCCATTTATCGAGGAAGGCTATAGGCTATACATTATCCCCATATTCCTACGGGAACGGCAACCATGCGGGTGAAACCGGGCGGCGTCAGCTAGTGTATGACACAGGGGTTCACTTTTGAAGTGCAATGAAGGATGGTTATATTAAATTTAGTATAAGAAAGTTAGAATAAGAAAGTTTCATTGAAATACTCTGTATAGAATTACAACGGCGTCCTGGCCCTTAAACTAGGTAAGTCCGCGTCTAATGAGCCAAAGTCAAGTGAAACAATGCAAGAAAACATCGATATCATCGTTAGCTACGAAAGTCCATGTTATCAGCCATTTATGATGGCTCACTGCCATCAGAGCCGTGATAGCCCAGTGGATATGACCTCTTGAGATTGTGGGCTGAGCGACAATGTTTGACTATATATCGATAACAACGAAATGTTCTATTCAACAGATTGATGATAATGAACGAGAGATAATGGGAATGAAAGTGTTCGCCAAATTACGAGGGTTAGTTAACACCATTAACTTCCTAAGTCCGGGCTTTAACTTATTTTACATTTTTAAAGCTTGACCCAGGACAAATTCAGGGTCTTCAGCAGCAATTTTACATTGGTCATCAAGTTAAAACGTTAAAGGAATAGTAACAAAATCTCTACAAAAATATAATTGAGCTCGTAACTGCACCGAATCATACCATAATTAAGTATAAGCGATTCTACTAAATTAGCTGTGACGCTTCGCATTATCACACTAATATATTCATTATTGTATTGACATCACAGTTTCACGCCAATAAATCCTTTAAAATGATCGTTTTCCCACGCCGCGTCAGCATAAATCACCGTCAAGGCTAACTACGTTTAGTATTATAGCTATTATTACATCACAATACTGAGTCAGTGCTAAGTTTTGTCAACTAAAGAAATAGGTAAGAGTAATTGTAACAAAATAATAAATCATTTGGTTTTTCTTCAAGATAAATATACAATGTTAAACCGTATACATGGCTCAACGTATCACGATGCTGAATTAGCAATGGGCGGGGCACACAATTCGAAGAGTCATTGGACGTTGGGGTCCCAAGGTGCTGGAATAGCGACCCCGCACAAGAAAGCGCAGTGTTGGTCGACCCCCTACCAGGTGGACTGACGACATCAAGCGAGTCGCAGGGATTCGCTGGATGCAGGCGGCTCAAAACTAGTTGTGCAATAGTGCCACTAGATGGCGCTGTTTCAATTCCTTAGAAATTCGCGTTTACGATAACGCGATAGTAACAGTATCAAACTGCCACTAGACATTTTATTATTATTATTATAAAAATTACAATTTAAAACACGTCAGTGTAATTCTAGCCGAGTCACAGTATAATCGAATTGCAAGTTTAACGAATCTTTAATTTCGGGATACAATTTTTTGTCGCTCGACATGTCTACATGTACCGCATAGTTGATCGACGTTGTATTGCGTTAACACTTGTATTTACTCATTAGTATGTGTAATTAGGCTAATTGTTTGAATATAATCGATTACGCTTAAGCTAACATTGGTCGCTGTTCACAGATGTTTTGGAACAAGGTTTTTATAGTGTTCACTTGTCACGTTCGAACGTTTGCTTGGCAATGAGCCGAATAATATATGGGAATGAATATTTAAATTTAAATATGTACAATCTTCTATTAGCATTCGTACATGGTTTTTGTATATTTCCAGAAAATTGTATAATATTTTTAAAATAATACGAGAGGCCCCCGTCTCGTATTATTAAAAATATTGTTGTTGTTGTTGTTGTAACGTACCGTTTACCCCACTCCGGGCTTTATTTTTATTAAACCCGACCGAGGATTCGAATCCAGGACCTCGTGATCCGATACCACATAAACTAACCACTGGACCAACGAGGCACTATTATTTTGATTTTGTAGGAAACTGTAATAAGTTTTACAATAAAGTACGTAAGTAAGTAAGAACTCTGCTTCCGCTTTCGGATGGTGTGGGTTCGAATCCGGACCGGGGCATGCACCTCCAACCTTTCAGTTATGTGCATTTTAAGGAATTAAATATCACGTGTCTCAAACGGTGAAGGAAAAACATCGTGAGGAAACCTGCATACCAGAGAATTTTCTTAATTCTCTAGGTGTGTGAAGTCTGCCAATCCGCATTAGATGGACTATTGGCATAACCCCTCTCATTCTGAGAGGAAACTCGAGCAGCAGTGAGCCGAATATCTATACTAATATATTAAAGCTGAAGAGTTTGTTTGTTTGATTGAACGCGCTAATCTCAGGAACTACTGGACCGATTTCAAAAACTATTTCAGTGTTAGATAGCCCATTTATCGAGGAAGGCTATAGGCTATATATTATCCCTGTATTCCTACGGGCGTCTGCTAGTGGGTTGATAATGATGAGGGTAAAAGGATGCCACGTAAGAATCAACACGCCTCACAGACGTATCCATAGTATTATATCAATCAAACATCCTTCCTAATTGATTTATGCTTCCGCCAGCGAAGGACGGATGCCTGTCGCGGGCACAGTTCCTACTTCTATCGAGAGCACAATCCGTTATACGCCGTTTTCTCACGAACACAAGATTTATCTTGTTGAGTAAACGGAGTGATTTTTAAATGAGAATTTACGGTTTTTCCTCTAACCGCTAAAAGTCGAACAAACGTCATTACTCATTATGATACGATTACGACTAATTATTTTAATTAGTAGTCCGCTAGTAGATAATTAATAATTTATTTGTGCCCACGCGTGAAATCACAAATCTCATAGAAGCCGTGGATTTTCCGGGATAAAAGTATCATAAGTGTTAATCTAAGGCTCAGTCTATCTATATTAAAATTTTAGCCAAATCGGATATGGAGTTGTGGCGTGAATGAGTAACAAACGTACACACACATAAACCTTCGCCTTTAAAACGGAGGTGATGGCTTAACTGTCTATAGTCTATACCCTCACTGAATCGTTCTTCCGTTTTCCATTTAGCCATACGGCCCCACTTTGGCAATGCTTCTGCGCTTGCCTATGCCCCTTTCTGTACTATTAAGGACCCTTTCAGCAAATTTCATTTTCTTGTTGGTCTCCTTAATAGGATTTCAGCGGCATCATCGGAGGTCTTGGAGCTGTTACTTGGACGTAGTGGAAATGTGTTCAGACAAGCGTTTGACGAATAGTCAGCATGATGGTGTGTCATCATCATTATCAACCCATATTTGGCTCACTGGTAAGCTCGAGTCTCCTCTCAGAATGTGAGGGGTTAGGCCAATAGTCCACCACGCTGGCCCAATGCGGATTGGCAGACTTCACACACGCAGAGAAATAAGAAAATTCTCTGGTATGCAGGTTTCCTCACGATGTTTTCCTTCACCGTTTGAGACACGTGATACCTATTTCTTAAAATGCACACAACTGAAAAATTGGAGGTGCATGCCCCGGACCGGATTGGAACCCACACCCCCCGGAATCTGAAGCAGGGGTCATATCCACTGGGCTATCACGGCTCCGATTTGATGGCGTGTAAAGGAACGTTTTTGTTTTTAGCTTATACACAAACGTGCTTGTGTCTCTACATCTTACCATTACATCCAAAGCTAAATAGACTTCCCGGAAAAGATTGTCTATCTAAGAAAGTACCTACTAGTGTTACACTCTGTATCAGATTCATGTTAAGTTACATCTGATCTCTCTCGCGTCGGATTACTGTGCGTTTACTATAGAGACAGATCGCTATCTGGGTTATTGTTTTTAAAAAACATTTCACTTGAACGCTATCAATACTTCCATCACGCGGATGTATATAATTGTTGCGTTTCACATGATTCATCACTGCTTTGTAAATTATCAGCGAGTATCATGCTCTCGTATTAAAGATGTTTAGCATCTTCAATGGCTTTTGTTCGTGGCTCCCATACTTTCTTAAGAAAGGGGTATAGATATATTATATACTTTTTTAATTTAATTACAAGGTGCCGCTTGACTGCGTTCATTGTGACAATGATCTCAATGAATCATTATATGAGACTTCGTTATCAACCCATTATTTGACTCAGTGTTAAAATCGACTCCCCTCTCGGAAGGGGTTAAGCCCATAGTCCATCACGCTGGCCCAATGACGAAGATTATCTGGTATGCAGGTTTCCTCACGATGTTTTTCCTTCACCGTTAGAGACACGTGATATTTAATTTCTTAAAATGCACACAACTGAAAAGAGGAGGTTGGAGGGCAAACTTACTCAGTTTTAGTAAGAGACTTACACAATCAGTAATTTTGTCAACATGTAGGGTAATGTTACTCACAGGAAATAATAAGGTAAGGTAAGGTAATAAGGTAAGGGATATTTACCGACCGACTGACAAAGATGTCGTGTAGAAACCGAAAAGGATGTGGATTTTCATCTTCCTCCTAAGAAGTTAGCCCGCTTCCATCTTCTATTGGATCATCACTTACAATTAGGTGAGAGATATATCAAGGGGTAACTTGTGAAGAATAAAAAAAAAAACAAAAAAACATGGTGTTAATTTTTACCTAACATCCCGTTTTTAGAGACCGTTTTGGGACGTTCAATAATTTAAAGGGTAAAAAGCCACGTCCTACACGTTAAATACCAAAGGAATTAATATTACAAATTACAGTCTAAACTTTTTTTTCTAAGTATTATTCTTTTACAAGTTAGCCCTTGACGACAATCTCACCTGATGGTAAGTGATGATGCAATCTAAGATAGAAGCGGGCTAACTTGTTAGGAAGAGGATGAAAATTCACACCCCTTTTGGTTTTTACACGACATCGTACCGGAACGCTAAATCGCTTGGCGGTACGTCTCTGTCGGTAGGGTGGTAACTAGCCACGGCCGAAGCCGGCAAGCTAAAACTACTACTACAGAACTAAATCATCAGCAACTTATTTTAATGTTCTACGGTGGTTTTGCTACCATTTTGAACCTATTTAATATATTTATTACCTTTATATATTTTCCATGCTCGAAGAGCGCGTTAAGTTATTATCAACTTTAAATAAATAATCGTTGCCTTAACCTCGTCCGAAATACACTTCGAATATCACTGTTTATTTAACACCACATTTGAATAACAAATTGCTTAAATATAAAATTAAAATGATTTGAATAAAATTATAATAAAAATACATAATTGAGTATAAAATCCGAAACACACGGAAACCAGGAAGTTTTAATATTCATCAACAGAAGTAGAACAACTGATTTCCTTGAAGTTCGGCCGCGAATACCTCAGGATGTCGTTAATTTAAGGAAACCTAGGTAACCTAATAGTATTAAGAAACTGTTTCAAACTTGTCATTCCTTTCTCCTTTCTACGGAAGAGTTATTCTGTTAATTACGTAGACTGTAAACTGTAAAGGATAACTTTTGCCTATTAGAATCAAGCTACATAAACAATTCTTTGATTTTATAGCATTAGTAGGCAGCAGTGACGAAGGATGGAATTTAGATGAAGGTAAGTCGTCCCAAAGAAAAGGAAATTCATACAGATACAAACTCCGGTTTCTCATATGTCTACAATAAATACGTGGATTTTTAAAGGTAACCCGGCGGGAATCGGCTTGCATGAACATTTCGCCGCTGGTAGGTAGCTATTGAATACTATTTACAACAACTACAACTCGCGTGACGTCGTCAGTCCACCTATCAGTCAGCCTAGCATGCGACCAACGACATTATATTGTGAAGAAAACAGACAAAATATCAACTAATGGCGGCGGAGTAGTCCCAGTCCTATCTCTTTCGCCCCGACTCAACGAAAGACAGCGATATTTGCGATTGCGATACTATTGTTTGGCATTTATCTATTTCTCTTCATACGTCTCCATCACCTTGGGACCCCGGTGTCTGCTCTAAACTTCCCTTCACACTTGCCCCGCCAATATTTACATTGGCAGTTGATAATTGTTTTTAACAAAGCTGCTCTAATATGATCTAACCAAATTTGTCTAGGCAGGGAGAACAACACGAGCAAAGAACAGGAAGTGTTGATCGATCGTCAAGGAACTCCTTAACCCTACATCCTGTAGTCACAAGTTTAGGACTCTGCTCGGAGTTTTTCTCTCTACCACGCGATGGACCCGGCACCCGCACGGAGAATCCATGGAATGCTAAGATATTCGCCTCATTTTGTAACAATTTTTGACACAACAGGCAGCTTTATCGCTGAGAATAGATCTGTAACTACCCAACAGGGACCAATACAAATAGGTAATACCCGATTATCTGGCTAATTGCTCAACCGTTTACCTCCTCGCCCGATATTGTTTTGAAAGCACGAGATGTGTACTGGCAACACGCCGCGATCAATTTCCGATATGTCACACGCTATCATTGTCCATCGAGGGAGAATTGATTATAGTTATCGCGACAAGAATCGGCGACACGGATGTATTTTATGTATATTTAAAGACACATTTGGAAAGCAAGACAAATTGTTCTTGCAGTCACAACGTTTCATCATCATCATGATTATCAGCCGATGGACGTCCAGAGCTGGTTATAAGCCTGTAAGGATTTCCAAATACCATGGTCTTTAGCCTTCAGAATCCAGCGGTATTCTGTTACCAACTAATGACATCAAATCGGTTCAAATAGTGGGGACCAACTACGCTTTCGGTGCGGAATATTAACGCTAATCCAACACCTCGGAATGTTAACGTTTATCGGCTCTTCGATCTAAAACCTACAATAAAAAACAAACCATGCTTTAGTTGACTACAATATCGACTAACATTATAGATTAACTTGATTGTATGAAAGTTAACGGGATATCGATATCTTATAAATCGGCATTTTCTTCACAACTTTACTAGCACGTAAATTTTATATATTAGGCGTACAG
Source organism: Bicyclus anynana (assembly GCF_947172395.1). NCBI lineage: Eukaryota > Metazoa > Arthropoda > Insecta > Lepidoptera > Nymphalidae > Bicyclus > Bicyclus anynana. Next base: position 828,787 of record NC_069089.1, on the reverse strand, counting down.
AAAACTTTTCATTCTGAAAAAAAGTACTATTTACGAGTGACAAAAAAATAAGTTATTATATTATAGGTTGTACAAGTTAAAAACCTACACAAACGCGATTTTTTCGTATATTTTGCGTTTTCACATATTTCTTCTCCTCTTTTTAAACTCTTTATTATCTGTAGAGTGATAACAAAAATTGCAAGACAAATAGTCGCGCATTTTATTTCTTAGTGAAAACACACCGTAACTGAGTGATGTTATGAAATATAATAAGGAAAAGATACTACTTGTTTAGTGTACAGTAAAGCCCAGGCAATTTGCCAGAAACACTGAGATTAAAATCTTAATACGCCTTTTTCATTGCCTCTCATAAAATTCGATATATGCTTTTTGTATAGATACTAATATTATTAAATTCTACTTACATGCTCATAAGGTCATAGCTGTGTTCTAGGGTAATACCAAAAACAGTTAAAACTCCCGTTTTAAAATTGTTTAAATTGTAATGAACCACAACTTTTAACAAAACAATAAACAACACTTTAAACAAAAATGTTTTAATTTATGCCTAGTATTGTTTTTTATTATTAAAAGTAAAAACTAAAATAAAAAGGCGAACTTATGGTTTCTTAGATTATTTACCTCAGGTACGAGTATACCTATTATATATTATATTGGCAAGTTTTCCTAATCCATGGCAAACATTCGTAAAAATTCTGCAGACATTTTTCTCTTTCACACAATGGACTCGCCGCCTGCACCTCGAGCTCATAGAATGCTATGATATTCGTCTCTTATTGTTCGTAAACATATTTTTCTTTTTTGCTCACAGACATCCCTAAGACATTAGAAAAAGTTTCACGCGTTACAGATAAGGAAAGGGAAATAAGTTTAACTCATAAACCGAAAAGAAACAGACTATAAAATTAGAATTACACGGATCAAAAAAGCGTTTCGCTTTTTTTTCTGTTGTCTACAGATTAATCTTAAAATGGAGTTAAACGTTTTTTGCTAATCAAGTCATCACGAGGATCATCGATCAAGGATTAAGTTTTCCGCGGTTGGATCACCTCCGATAAACCGTGACCGATCGACAACCGGACAAACAAGGTTATTATTAGATTTTCCTTAATATTTTATCGTCACAATATTAACGACCTCTTTAAACTGTGTTCAAACAAATCCTGGTTTTCAACCGATAAAGACAGAGAGAAGAAGATCAGTCAAGCTTAACATAATGAACCTAATGAAGCAATGGTTTTTCAAAGTCGGTTAAATATTGAGTTAGGGACAGTCACAACTCAGTGGTAAACGTGTTCGCCCACGGGTCATTTAAGCCGTTTGATACAATATTGGATTCTATTTATCTTATGTCGGATTAGAATGGCGAAAAACTAGTTCCAGCGCCCATCTGTATGCGGAGTAACGAGCTCAGATGTTACTGCGATGTATATCGGGATTAATATTGTCGATCCATTTATTTCATTAGTTGATACGGTTTTAAACTTTCGCTGTGTGTACGAACTGTCCTGTTGGTATAGTAGTTAGCTTGTCCTGCTAAACACCATGAGATGGGTTCGAATCTTGGGGGCAGAATTCTCGCAGGGTTGAAGAGTTATTGATCTTTTCATTCTGCAAAGTCTCAGTATTGCATATTTTATTCAATCTTCTATTATTGCGTTTTAGATATGTTGTTCGTGATAGCCCAGTGGACATGACCTCTGCCTCCGATTCCGGAGGGAGTAGGTTCAACTCCGGTCCGGGGTGTGCACTTGAACTTTTTAGTTATGTGCATTATAATAAATTGCGTGTCTCAATCGGTGAAAGAAAAACATCGTGAGGAATCGTGAATACCTGAGAATTTTCTCAATTATCTGCGTGTGCGAAGTCTGCCCATCCGCATTGGGTCAGCGTGGTGAACTACTTGGTCTAATTCTAACACTCAGCAGTGAGCCGAATATGGTTTGATAATGATGAGAATGATGATGAGTTATTGCATTATATTATGCACCCACTATGGGTATTGCATCCATGGCATCAGAGAGCTCTTTAAATCATCCATCCCAGTCCATCATTGACATATGACGGTGATTGTTACAGAGGATTAATAAAAGAAGCCTAGGTACTACCCTGCAGTGAACCATGAAAAGGCATAATTTCATAAGTATTACCTCGTATTCGGTTTGAATGCGCGTAGTTTTCGGTAAAATCACAAGCACGTATGCGTCTGCGTTACGAGCTGATTATTTGTTCTGTACGTCTATGTGTTTCGCACGAGAGTTTTTTTAACGGACATTAAAAAAACGTTCAAATACAACAAATGTATTCCCAAGTATATGTTCACACGACAGCGTTTTTAAAACACAACACTTTTCTTCGAGCAGTGTTACATTTTCAATTTTGGGCGTTGGAAATAGACCTTCATTTAACTTCATATCATATTTGAAAGGGTCCGTTAAAAAAACTATCGTGCAAATGATGGGTAAGGTTTTGGAATGACGACTATTCATGTATGCGCAGTGTTGACTGTTGGACATCGAGGGGCAGTACGTTCGTCTGTAATAATTTACGCTCTCGTAACTTCTTCGATTTTACAGCTCATGTTTTACATCGTAAAATTACATTTCACATCATCGTTTACATCGTTTTACATTTATATCGTACACCGAGACATATAATTACCCTGAAGAACCGTGATGTTTGGAAGTACCTATACAAAAAGCCTATTATAATGTACGTGCATCGACTAATGTGATGATGATGATGATTATACTTCAAGTGTACCATCTGCCTGTTCCACTAATTAGTGAAACAGACATGACAGTACCAGTTTGATCGCTCTTATCGAAATGTCGATTTCTTTTGCGGAATAATGGGTGAAATTATTTGGTATGCAATTGTGGCGTACGACAGAGGCCCTTAAACTTCGATGAAAGTAAAATGTGAGTGTTTACAACCAGTTTATTGTGAAGTTATGCAGTTCCGCTCCGCAGGGACTACTGTAATGTAGATCATGCTAATGAACAGCTGTTCCGAGACAAATTAAAATGAAGAAAGAAAGTAAAGATTGCCATAATACCAGTGCTGGATTAAGGTAACTTGATGCCCTGAGCAATCGTCCTCTGTGTCCTTTCCCATCCTTAAGTATTGCTGTTACAAGGAATAAATTAAAAAATATATACCTATGTCTCGTAGGTACAATGCATGTTTTGTCCTACCGGTACTTATGCCATGTTATTGGGGTTAACACAATATGATTTAACGTTTTTTTTTGGACTTGTCGAAGAGTTTCAAATTTTATTTTCGATCGTCTCTTGTGCTTCCTAGACTATGATAGACTCCTAGACTATAGATACCCTAAGTAAGTGCTTAACTAGGTTATAAGCTAGGCCAGGACTGCATAATAATATTTAAGAATGCATTGCCAACTTAGTACTATTGTCGTGTCTGCCGCCACAGGGTACGGTAGCTTAGAGCTTTATCTATAGCTAAGTGGGTGTCATGATTGTCTAAAAAGATCAAAATCCAAGTTCTTAGTAACAAGATCGCACCAAATTTTATTGACTAAATAAAAAACCCAACTAAAAAATTAAGTAAATAAAAAACGAAAACAATTCGTAAATGAGGATTGTGCCGCATTGCGCTCGACGGAGGGTAGCCACAATTTACGTACCTGCATACGAATTCAAGTAAAATAAACAGTGTCCACGACACAGCCATTTTTTTTATTTTTACAAACGAAGAAACCCAAAACACACTTTGACAACTATTTCATTGAATTTACAAAGCGGATAAAATATAATAAAACCAATCAACTATGTTCCAATAACAATAAAAGCCATAGAGCTGGCATTTCATTCAAAAAAGAGCGGAATGTACCATCGGGCACGACCTGTCGAGTTCATGAACTTTAAAAGAAGATTTATTTGGAAACTTGTTAAGAATACAATACAGCGCGGTTACGTTTCCTTTCCGCCGGGCCATTTGTTATAGACCGAGAGCCTGCGATACCCAGACTTACCTCATTGTAGCATGGCTGGTAGTATGTCAGCCATGCTCCTACCATAGGGAACTACGGTAGTCTAGTAGTATTTAGGAGTTTGGAAAGGCTCTAGATCCTTAATTAATTAAAACTTAATTGAAGTGAAGCTTTTTTAGCAGCATTGGACACTTTTTGGATTCGTAAAATCCAATACTTATAACAGTATATTTGTAGCTTTACAGCTGAAGTATAGTTCTGTGTATAGTTTGTTCACTTGTGAACAAACTATTTCTTTATTATATTTATTGATTTCGTGAAAAATTCAAAAAATTTAAACATCTACTGTGCATTGTTGAAATAGTGTGTTTTGTTTTATTATTATTTAAATCGTTGTGCAGTACAATAGTGAGGACTAAATAGTTATGCTAATATTTTCAAGATAAAAAATAAACTACAGAAAATTATTATGAATTTTCCTTTATATTTTTGTGTTCGAAAATTTTGTACTATTTATTTGATGTTCAAACATTATGACTTTCAAATTTTAATACTAAAAGTTCTAATATTTCACTTCCATGGAAGTCTATAATATTTTTAATATTTTCTAATGGAAACAATGAGGTTCCATTCGTCAGATGGTTAACTTCGTAGCAACCCTTCGCTAGAGACATCTAAAGTTTTCTTAAAAAATCATTAAAGCTGTTTTTCGACGGGTTGCGAAGCTAAGTTACTAGCGATTGGGGACATGATTTCTCATAATATGGCAAAGAAAATATAAAAAATACGCATTATAGGTATACGGTTGAGTGTGAAAACCTTAAAAACAACGCCTACAACAAACCTTTATAACTCCAAATTTCATTATTGGTTTCCATACTTATTACCTACCTATGGTAGGAGCATAGACTAACTTTCAGCCTTCCCAAAATGCGGCATGTCTGGCTATGATAGGCTCTCAATCCATTAAGAGCGTGTCGTCTAAATTCTCTTTGCCTTTTCGCGAACAATGTATTTGTTGGACAAATATTTCAAAGTGGTTTGCAATGTACGCTTCGTGTATATTTTGATTTGTTATAACCGCTGTTTTCAATTTGCAATAACTATTATTGCAATGTTGATTTCTCATCAGTTTTATAGTCGTGTCTTCTAAATATTTTTCATAATTTCAGTTTCAGATTTATTACTTACTGAAATAACTTGTGTAACTAAAAATAAATTTATATTAATAGTTAGTATTATATCTCTATGGAATTTGTCATTCCATTTATACAAATATGATTTTGTTTTCGATTTTTCCGAATTTCTTGAAAAAACTTTCCTACCGTTTTCCTAACAATCAATGAGAAATTTTAAATTTTTTTGTAACTATTTTTTGGACGATTCTACGAAATTTATGAGAATTAATGTAGCCTCGGATGTCTAATTTGACTGGAAGTGAAATCTCTGTAATATATCCACATAAATTATAAAACAAAATCTCCCGCCCTGTCTGGCTGTCTTTCTGTCTATCTTGGCAATAAACTAATCGCGATACAACTATACTAATCAGAATATAAAGTGGTTTTCAGCAATATAAAGAGTGATTCATGAAGAATATTTAAGTAAATAATTTTTCAAGATTTGTGTAAATTGGTTAAAAATTTTGTCAAGATGCTTGGAAGTTTTCATGTACTCTGCCTAATCCCTTCGAGATATAAGAAAGCAATGCAGGGTGGGATTTTCCGCCTCAATTTACAGCATTAAAACCGGTCGTATGCTCTCTCCCGACCGATTCATAATTTAAGGAGGAAGCCTGGTTGGCATTGGTACCAGTGACTATTTAGTACTATTTTTTTAATTATTTACAAGTAAGCCCTTGACTCCAAGCTTACCGGATAGTAAGTGATGATGCAATCTAAGATAGAAGCGGACTAACTTGTTAGGAGGAGGATGAAAATCCACACCCCTTTCGGTTCCTACACGGCATGTTACCGGAACGCTAAATCGCTTGGCGGTACATCTTTGTCGGTAGGGTGGTAACTAGCCACGGCTGAAGTCTCCCACCAGCCAGACTTAGTAGAACAGTTGTGGAGTTGCTTGGTTTGGACCTATAATGCTGCTATCAAGGGGTTAAGGGTTAAATGCGGGCGAAGTCACGGGAGTCTGTTATAATATAAATCTAGCCCACATAAAAAGACAATATCAGTACCAGAAAGTCCTTGCATACCGGCTTTAATAATGTGTTATTTAATAACACAGCGCGGCTTTGTGATACATTAACAATGGTCGTCCTTGCAAGGCCGTGGGCTGATCGCGTAGGATCGCATTACACGAACTGCATCTGTTCGAGTTGGAAACGGGATTTTTGACGACCAGTCGAACTTACCTTGACCTTAACTGGTTTATAATTAATTCCTAGACAAGTTGTGTTCAGGTTTTGAATAGTTTGATGTGTGTTGATGCATAAATGTCGTTTTGTGATGGATTGCGTAACACGGTTCGGTGCAACGTTTCGTTGTTATGACAATATATTATGTTGAAAAATCCTACTCGTATTATAAACGCGAAAGTTGGTATGGATCTTTAACGCCGCTACTACTGAAGCGATTTGGCTTAAATTTTGAATGGAAATAGATTGTATTCTGGATTAACACATAATATGTTACTTTTCATCCCGGAAAAATCCATGGATCCCGCGGGATTTGTGAAAAACTGAATTCCACGCGGACGAAGTCGCGGGCATCTACTAGTGTGTAAATATATGTTTGTTATACTTTTTAGACTTTTATTATTATAAAGATCGTATTAAATTGATTAAATAAAACTACATAAACTACTAACTAAATCAGTTCAGAGCTTTAGCTGTGAAAAGATAACAAACTGACGGACCTCGCTCATAGAATAACTTGAAATTTTCATGTAGAGTACATTTTACTTTTACTTTGGCATTTTTATGCAGATTAGTGGATAATTCTAATTTATTTATGAAATCTTTTTGGGATTAAGGTGAAATATGACATCAGAACGGTGTTCTGCGACTTATAAGTAGGTATTAACTCAACCTTACACCGGATGTCCCAATTTAATTGACCATGAAGAAAAAGTGCCTTGACCACTCGCGAAGATATAAAATTTTACGCAATGCAAATACCTACTTAATATTTACAAAGATTGTATCAACATTACTGACACTTTCGAATTGTAGCACCGATGGTATCATTAAATAAGGAAACCTGAAATTTGTTTCAAATAATAAGTTTATGGTTGTTATAATTACTTTTGTAAATATTGAGTTGCCACGGCTTTTTGTTGTAACATTTGACGTTATCAACAGATATTTTCACATATTTATAAAGTGTTAAATTAAAAAAAATATAACATTTTCCGCGATGTTAATTAGGAAACTAGTGAGTCTCATTTAGTAATTTTAAACACAATCGCAAACGTACTAATAAACATAAAGTACACATGTTGTAACTCAAAAACTTGTAACTTAAAAAGCCTCAATAGCTCAATGGTAAGAGCGGTTGGACTCATTACCGAGAGGTGGTGGTTCGATCCTCACCCCGTTGGTCTGTTGTCGTACCCACTCCTAGAACAGTCTTTCCCGACTAGTTGAAGGGAATTGGGAATATTTGTCATATTATAAAATTATATGGCAAATATTGTTTAAAAAAAAACTCCATTTTTGAAGTCAGTTCAAAAACTTACTAATCTAAGGCCTTTTTAATTTTCACGTGAAAATGTCACCCTTTTCCGTTTTCCGGGAGATTTGAAGCTTTACTTCATAATTGTAGAAGGGTTCTGTTGTTCAGATGTAACGTTTTGGAGTACAAAAATCGAAGCCTTCCTTCCGTTGCATGACAATGTAGGGTCTCCTAAATAACGCGCTTCAGATTTTGAAGGGTTTGAAATACGGATTAAAGCGTCCTCCCCTAACATGTGATGACTGAAAAAGGATAAATATGGAAGATTGTAGGGGTGTATTTAGGGATTATAAGTACGTTTCGATACCGAACATGTACCTACTCTTATATGTTGGCCTCAGAATACAGAAAACACCAGAAGCCACATTCAGCCGTCATTATATAGCACGCATTAATAATAATAATAATAATCGTTTATTTCTTAGTAATACAGTATTAATAAATAGGGGCCGAAACCTCCTTGTAGATATATAATTACCCGTGTTAGGAGAAACGCATTGTGTCCAAAAATTGTACCTGTAAAGCACATCACACAATAGGGCATACACATAAGTGACCGCTTGTTAGTGAAATTACACCAAAAAAGACTAATTTCAACCGCTTCATTCCTATGCGCCCGCGATCACACCTTCTGGAGTTTTCCGTAGACGTTGGCATGTATAAAATGAGATTATTTTTTTGTATCGATATACAAATGGATAAAACTCGGCGGGTAGGAGGTTGTTTAGCAGAATAGTATGTTTTAATTTAGATATAAAATGAAGCCAATTGAAAAGTTTATAATTCTAATGAATGTGACATTCTGAATTTGTTTGATTATGCAATGTTGATATTAATCTTAATTCATATAATTTTAACTATATCGTCATCATATCCCGGCTCTCCGTGCCTAAGTGGGTTGTAGATAAGAGTATAGCTAGTAGTACTGTTTTCCCATAAAATCAAATTCACAAACAGTTCAGTAGTACAAATTTTAGTAGAATAATAGTAAAACTTATCAAGTCTGGACATGACGTGTGCGGTTTGCTCGTAGTTCATTTCAGTAAAATCAAAGTAAGGCTCACGCTATCAATCTGGTAAATAATGAATTATCTATGCATTAAAGGCTGAGTAGTCCATATCAGTACCTAGCAGCGGCGAAGAGTCCATACAAGCCGATTACCGCTGGGTTACCGTTCAAAAATCCATACATATTCATACCTACCGGACGCCCGCGACTTCGTCCGCGTGGAAATCAATGTAATCTTTCAAGCCCTATTTCACCACTTTAGAGGTTGAATTTTAAAAATTTTCACGTATAAGTATAGATGGCGCTGTCGTCCTTTATGCCACGCTAACGTTTGTTGTTAAAAATGCTATAAGTAAAATCTCAAATTGCGGACAAATGTATAGAACTCGACCACTTTTATTATAAGTATAGATAAAGAAGATAGATTACAATGAATATTGTATTTAAAGTAGGTATGGATATATGAGAAACCATACAATATACTAAGTCAAAGAAACTGTCATAAAACAATCATTTAAATCTGATATTTTGTAAATTCAAGGTAACTCACCAAGCCCGCAGATGAGGTAGGTGGGGGGCGGCTTGAGCACGGAGCGCGAGTAGGCCCCCCGAACGGTCTCCAGCGCGCGGGGGGCCCCCGCCACCAGCAGCACGCCGGGGGCCACGTAGCCGGCGTAGCGCAGCTCCGCGGTGGCGGCGGCGAGGGCCCCCGCCCACCAGCATTTTGCGTTGGCAGCCAGGAAACTCTGGAAAAATATCATCATCATCATCATCATCATTGTCAGCCGATGGACGTCCACTGCTGGACATAGGCCTCTTGCATGGACTTCCAAACAAAACGGTCTCGAGCCGCCAACATCCAGCGGCTCCCTGCAACCCGCTTGATGTCTTCGGTCCACCTAGTGAACTAAAGTGAAGTCCACTAGGAAAAATATATTCTTTAGTTAAGTATACAATAAGAATACAAATAGGTAAATACAAACTACAACTAGATCCGTGATTGCCCAGTGGATATGACCTCTGCCTCCGATTCCGGAAAGTGTGGGTTCAAATCTGTTCCGGGGCGTGCATCTCCAATATTCAGTTTGGATGCATTTGGGAGGCTTTGGCCGTGGCTAGTTACCACCCTACCGACAAAGACGTTCGGAACGATGTCGTGTAGAAACAATTAGGGGTGTGGATTTTCATCCTCCTCCTAACAAGTTAGCCCGCTTCCATCTTAGATTGCATCATCACTTACCATCAGGTGAGATTGTAATCAAGGGCTAACTTGTAAAGAATTAAAAAAAAAAAAACAAAACGTGTCTCAAACGGTGAAGGAAAAACATCGTGAAGAAATCTGCATACCAGAGAATTTTCTTAATTCTCTGCGTGTATGAAGTCTGCCAATCCGCATTGGGCCAACGTGGTGGACTATTAATTGGACTAACCCCTCTCATTCCGAGAGGAGTCTCCGAGCTTAGTAATGAGCCGAATATGGTATTTATAATAATGAAATACAAACTATAAACAAAAACTTTTATGGAATATTTTCACGTCAACATTTGTACGATCCACATCGCAGGAGTAATAACACCATGATTACTATCCTAATGATACTTTTTGTTCATTCTTTTTTGTCTTGTATATTTTGTAATTGAATGTATTATTTGTTTACCAGTGCAGATTATAATTAACTGTGGTTTACGTTCTTCATTGATTAGGTAGGCTTATTTTCGTAATGTAAATCCTATACTAAGATTATAAACGCGAAAGTTTGTATGGATGTTTGTACCTATAGATGTTTGTTACTCTTTAACGCCACAACTACTGAACCGATTTGGCTAAAATTTGGAATTAAAATAGATTTTACTCTGGATTAACACATAGGCTACTTTCATCCACATTTGTTTTTTACTTGAATGCGCTAATCTCAGGAACTACTGGTCCGGTTTAAAAAATTCTTTCAGAGTTAGATAGCCCATATATCGGGGAAGGCTATAGGCTATATATTATTCCCGTATTCCTATGGGAACGGAAACCATACGGGTGAAACTGCGTGGCGCCAGCTAGTATATAAATAATTATAAAGAAAGCGAGTACATTTCTCCTCGTATCAACACCAAGTGCACGATATTAGCTTTGCCTTGACCCAAAGTAGCGGCTTTTCGTTTCGCAACATGCACTTCGCCCTCAGCAAATGGCATTTACAACACCTGACCAAATATTACTCGCTGTTTCCAACATGTTAATTAACGCAAAGCGGGGAGCCAGATAGCATCGTACTGTTAAAAACGATCCAGTAGTTACAACACTATTTAACAAACACTCGGTATACTGTGAATGGGTTAACCCGTAGCGGGGAGTCCGAATTCCGATAGCATCGTCGTGTTAAAAAAATAAATCGACAATTACAACACTATTTAAGAAACGTTTACCTTTAACAATCTGATATTATGGTATTGTTTAAAACGGCCAAGTGTTAGTAATATTCATGCAAGGGTTCCCTACAAATTCTAAAATAATTAAAAAATATTACCCGCAGAACTTATCTATACTAATATTACAAAGCGGCAAAGAGTGTGAAATCGTAGAGGGTGGATATACTAAAACGATTTTAATAGAAAGCGACGTTATTTGTGAGTTTCATATGCTATATTTTACTCCCGTATTATCACGGTAACGGGAAATACGCGGGTGAAACCATGGGGCGTCGACTAGTAATTTATAAAATGCTACCTACAAGTAGTTTTGTTCATTATTTTTACTACTACCGGATTATTTTTACTAACGGACTTGAAATAGTGAAGTAATATTACTAAAGTCCGTGAAATATAAAAGCACCAACCATTGCGTCAACGAAAAGATAGGAACAAACTGAACTTTGACGTTGGAAACTTATTGTCTTCAAAGGTCAAACGGTTACGGTCCAATAGGGAAACATATTCTTACAGTAACACTTCATGTTTTACATTACTCATGAAAAAAATTAACTGTGTTTTTCATGATTAACAGTAGAATTCATAAACGTTGCAGGGGCACCCCCAGGGGACCATTTACCCGCTGAGCGTCGAATTCTCTAACGCATAGAGTTTAAATTCGACACTCAGGGGTGAACGATCCCCTGGGGACGCTCCCACAAGGTCTATGAATTCCACTGTAAATAACAAGTACCTACTTGACTACCTATACATATGATAAGTTTTCATTTTACTGCGATTGCTAAATTATGAAGCTTTTGATTGTAATGCAGAAGAAAACGTTTAATTTTTTACAGATCCAAGGAACTACGCCCATTTCTGTGAACAAGCAGACAACGGGTAAACATGATCCTATAATCATCCGTTTTCTCTTTGTTTTACGGATCCCTGAGAAGGTTGCGTGCAAAGCGCAAATATTGCTTGTAGATCGTCAGTAATAATGTCAGCTCACAATTCAAAAACTGCAGCCGATTGCGTTGTAATACTGCATCAATTCAGGAACTTTGTAAATCGATTTAACAAACGCCTGTTGCCTGGATCAATGCTAATAGAAAACTCTGCTCGCTCGTATACATTCTGAAGATAAATGATATACAATGCATTAAGTGCATTTGTAAGTTTTATTTATTTTTTATTCTTTGACAAGTTAACCCTTAACTGTGATCGCACCTGATGTTAAGTGATGATGCAGTCAATAGAAGGAGGCTTACTTGAAAAAGGCATAACTTTCCGTATTTCCGACGGTTTCTACACGTCTTCATACCGGTACGCTAGATCGCTGTGCAGTACGTCTTTGCCAGGTGATAACTAGCCTTTGCCTCACACCTGAGCTAATTTAGAAATTATAAAACCCTAAACTGACCTAGTCTAAAAGTAGAGTTACTCGCAATCTATTAAGTGTAACTTTTAACTTAATTTTTAATGTTGCGTCATATATATTGTCACCAATATCAGTACTTATTACATATTAGTAGACGCCTCGCGGTTTCACCTGCGTGGTTCCCGTTCCCGTAGGAATACGGAGAAAATATAGCCTATAACCTTCTTCGATAGGTGGGCTATCTAACACTGTCATATTTTTTAAAATCGCACCAGTAGTTCCTCAGATTAGCGCGTTCAAACAAACAAACTCTTCAGCTTTATAATATTAGTATAGATGAAATGATAGTGATAGCCTAGTGGATGTGACCTCTGCCTCCGATTCCGGAGGGTGTGAGTTCGTATCCGGAACGGGGCATGCACCTCCAACTTTTCAGTTGTGTGCATTTTAAGAAATTAAATATCACGTGTCTCATACGGTGAAGGAAAACATCGTGAGGAAACCTGCATACCAGATAATTTTCTTAGTTCTCTGCGTGTGTGAAGTCTGCCAGTCCGCATTGGGCCAGCGTGGTGGACTATTGGCCTAACGCCTCTCATTCTGAGAAGAGACTCGAGCTCAGCAGTGAGCCGAATATGGGTTGATAACGACGATAGATGAAATAAAATTGATCTCTATGATTTCGAGATTAGAGTTTTCTTAGCTATTTACATGACATCAAACCACAACCAAGCATTTTTAAAAATATTGTTTTTCTGTTTGTCCGGGTTAATCTTTGAAACCGATTATAACGGGATTTTCACTTGAAGTAAGAGGAAGTTATGGAGCAACCAACATAATATAGGCTCTATTTTATATACCAAAAAAATCCATGGTTCTAGCGTAATTTGTGAAAAATTTCACGTGTAGAAAGTCGCGGGCGTCCGATTGCTTTAAGATAAAAACTGTGGCGTATCTACTAACTGGGTAAGTAACAAGTTAAATAAAAGCTTGCAATATCCTATAGTTTAGCGTCTAACCTTTAGGACAGCACTTAAACGTTGGCAAAATTAACATAAAACACTTGCAAACTATAAAATTACGAATTTAGCATGCAAACGGGCACGCAGTTTGAACAACTCAAATTATACACGGTCCGTTATGCTATGATAATTTACAAGACAAAATGTTGCCGCATTTTGGTGTTAACAACTAAGCGCCTGTGAAGACCAGATCTTCGTTAATTTAGAAAAGGTTATCAGCCTTTTGCTTCTACCAAAGGTAGTCGTAATTGCGATACCTAACTATTGAATATGGATGATGTTTGTAAGTCTCTACAAAAGGCCTATGTCCTGCAGTAGACGTTCATCGGCTGATATGATGATGATGACAGTGACAATGGTCCAAAACCCTCAATCCTCAGACACTTTAGCTTTACCTAACAAGCGTCATTCGAAAAGCTTCGAAAAACACCGCAGTTACGCTATTAGGGTCTTAAGCAAAGGGTTATAACGATTAAGTAAAAAGAGTTAAAAATTCTGCGACAGAAGACAAAACTTCATAATATCTCGAAGGAAATTAATCTCTGTATTTTGATAATTGGTGGTCTGACACTTTGAAACCTGCTTCCTCCCATAGACACCATAGTCTAAGTTCCATAGTTACGCTTTTATCTATGGTAGAAGCATAACGAATTTACAGTTTTTATTAAATGACTAAGGTCTGGTTTTCTCAGGCTCTTACACTATTATCCTAACACAATTTAAAAGACAAAATATTGCCGCATTTTGACGTTATGGTTATGTGAATGACCTTATGACCACACAACACTGTACAGCCAAGAAATGCTTACAAACCATGACATCATCCGAATTCAAGGCATTAGACGACATCAAGTTATTATACAACCTGTCACTAAAGTTCACGGTTCACGAAAATTCTCACAGCAAACTAATCCGTTTCTATATTGAACTAAGTGTGAAAATCGCGTGATACATTAAATTATTTGGATTAACTTAATTTAGATAATGCTTGGCTGGTTTTAATACGCGAAACATGGTCGTGGATTTTAATACATACGTGGTTTTGTGGTAAATGTTCACGGTACATTATGGCTCATGACTTCAGTATCAACAATTCGTAATACCTGTTTACACGAGTACATTAGAAATTAATATGTGTGGTTGAATGACCCTGTAAGATGTTAGGCTTAACAGCTTCACGGATATGGGGCTGGACTTAGACCCGTTCTTGGATTGGTTTTTATGTCGATGACGTCGCAAGCGTTCGTTTCGTTAACGCTTGACTACTATCTCACCTGATGTGTAGTGACAGTGTAGTCTGACGTCACCCAGACGTGGGCTTTTTAACTCACGATCTCGGGGCTGCCCGGACTGATACACTCAGGCCAAAACACCCTTCCCGAACGGCCCGCTAAGCCGAGGTCCGAGTCTCAGAGACGCCCTTAGAGAGTCGTTCCGCGCATCTACTCTGCTTCTGCCTTCAGGCCCCATCAGGCGATGCTTCTGTGCTCGCCCAAGCCCCCCGGTGACTCCGCTGAGGTCTCATAAGGAGCCTACGGCACTTACACAATCAGAAAAAAAGGCCTGTAACTTGGTTGTTATACATTTTTCAACTAATACTATTCGTGCGACGGTTAAGTGTAGTAAGCCAACTTCTAGGCAATCTATCTTCTGTGCATGCTTTCCGCTCATAAATAGTCGCGCGACCGGTACATATCCTTGACATATTTCTACGCGATATCGTATCGTTTGACGCTATCTAACCGTAGAGTGATAACTTGGCTGGAGGCTAAGACTATAAAGCTGAACTAATTAAGTGACAATACACTGAGAAGTAAACGCAAGATCTCTTAGTTATAAAGTAAGTCATTTAGTTAGCAGACTACAGGTAAAGAAGTAGGTACCACCTAGCAAATTACTAATTAGTTTTCCGGTATGATGCCGCGTAGAAACCGTCAGTGGTAGGGTACAATCAATGTTAGGAAAGCGCTAGTGGTAGTGACAACTCGTGCCTCTTCCAAGCTTCCATCTTAGACTGCATCATCACTTAATATCAGGGGATAGTGCAGTCAAGGACTAACTTATCTATACTAATATTATAAAGAGGAAAGATTTGATGTTTGTTTGTTTGCATTGAATAGGTTCTGAAACTACCGGGCTGATATCAAAAACTTTTTCAGCAATGGAAAGCTACATTATTAGGGAGTATCATATGCTACATTTTACCCTCGTATTGACACGGGAACTACGCGGGTGAAAGCGCGTGGTTCTGCTAGTCACTAAATAAAAAAAAATCAACAGTTCTAAAAGTCGTCTGAGAGTGTAAATATGTAGGAACTTGTAAAAAAACCGTGTAATAATTAGTTTTAATTGCGTGTTATTCTACTGTTTTTCCTTACACTTTTTGTTCAACACCTGTAAAGTTACACGTATAACTAATTTGCATTACAATATACAATTCACTCAATTAAGCGTGGAACTCGGAAATGTACGCGAATGCTATCGCCTACATCTTGGGAGTTCGCGACTTTTACCTAAACGTAATAGTCCAAGAGATGGTGGGAAGTTTCGAGGCGGTTCTGAATCAAAGCTCAAAGTTTTTAGCACTGTTGTACTTAAGTACTGAAACTTTTGACAACATTAGATAATGTTTGTTCGGATAAATTTATGACTTTGGAATTTCAAAATAGTTCCTATAGGATATGTGATCCATTATTTGCGTTGTTTAAATGCGTACACCTTGTTCTGGTATATTGCGAGTACAAAGTGTAATCAAAATACTTTAATTGTATTGATACACACTACACCTGTTCAGATTATCACGTTAAGGTATATATTACAGATATCATAATAGCTTTCATATTCCCTGTTCCTTTATGTCAAATACAAAATCTTTTTATTGCGTTAAGACGAATCAAGTACAATAAAAAGAAAAATAAAAAAACACATATTTGTACAAATTAATAAATTATGTTTCCTCACACTATGTTAAACCCCTCAAATAACATTACCCTACTTTGCTAGTTTTACAAAATATATTTTAGTTAAAGCTTAATTATTATTTTGGTAATGGCGGTCTTATTGTCATTTGTGTAAAGCGCTGTCAATTTTAGCTCAGGTTATAGCCGTGGGACTTCTTTCGTGGCGCGTAGTGTAAGTCAAGCACGGTGGAGGGGGATACGTTGCTTTGACATTTCCATTTAGTTTAGTAGGTAGGTATATCTTTTTTACATTGGTGATAGATATAAAAGCACTGAATATTTCTCTAATGAATAATTGAACTGGTTTGACCAGTGGCGTAGTAGTAGTTGACTAAGCACTTCATCAATATGTGCCACTAGCTCTTAGCGTATAAACAAGCGCACATTGTGGTCGTCACGCTCGACGGCGGTTCCCGTGAGAGTGCGTCTCGCTCCAGGATTGTGAATCATTTTCTTATGTTACAATAATAACGCAAGGAATTATCGTTTCCATACAAATTACTACAAAAAAGTGTGTTAGTAAAAAGCAATGGGAACGCAAGCTTCAAGGTTTTACAATTGCCTCGTTAGTCCAGTGGGTAATATGAGGCTTCGGTTCTTGAGGTTTTAGGTTCACGTGCTAGGTTGGGCGATGTATGACAGTGTATAAGAGTTGAGCTTTTCTTTCAACAGCCTGAAGTAGAGAAAGGATAAGGACACCTCGTCCCTCGAAGAGCACGTTAAACGCAGGCGTCCACATATCCGCATCGTATGTATCGGACGCATCGCATCTAACCGATATTTCATTTTACGATACATAATATCCGTTTAATTCTACGCGTCCGATGCGTACGGCGGGGATTTGTGGACGCCTTCCATAAGCCTTGGGTCCTGGTCTTTGTCGTATATTTTTTCGAATACTTCAATATGGGTATCAAATTGAAGGGCTCATCTCTTGATGAGTCCTTGAATTTGATGCCTATATTTTTTGATACCCATATTTATTGGATTTCAAAATGATATATCATGGCCACATTAAAAAAACATACAATTAGAAAAACAATTGCTATACAAAATTAAGGTGCGAGTAGGTTAGGCAGTCGGGTAAATTTATTAAATTTAAGGCTAATACTGATAAATATAATTTTGTTAATATTTTCTTTCATAATAACTCGCGTAAAAATAGTAACTGTAAGTTTACCTTTTGCATAATTATCTGCATTAATGCGCCAATTAAATTTAAGCGTTGCCGACATCCTTTTTCAATTAAAGTTAAAATAAATACCCGTAGTAAATGAATAATTCAATAAATAATTTTCTAATGACTGCGATAAAATCCATAGATGTTTATTATCTCTTTAACCCCTATAATAAATAACCACTATAATAAACATAATAATAATTATTATTATCGCTGACAAGTACAATTTTAACTAATTCTAAAAACTATATTTTAACCTCATAATCTTAAAAAAATTGCGTTACGGATACTAGTAAGTAAAATAGACGGAACAGTAAAACAAACAATAAAATTAAACGAAACTACAATTGGACGTAACTTAACATAATAACTTATACTTAATAAACAAGTAAGATTCAATAAATCTAAATTACAGGCGGTCACAATTGAAACAGCAATAAACTCAAATCTGTGCGAGTACGCAATGATCATTGGTCAGTCATAAATCTCTATCAAGTGTAACTGCTTAGTAAATGTCAGCCGGTTGAACCGTATTTTGACTGGACGCATCACATGGCATAACAACTTTTAATTACGTAATCATAATTGAATACAATTGGATGTAATACAGTAGAGGACTGACGTAAGTGGTGCGGTGGTGATGGTGGCGTATATTTTTATTTTTTTTATATTTAACAATATAATTCGGTCTGAACTATATTTAAATACCCATTATTGAATACTTTGTTGATGGGAGAAATAGGTGGCCTGTTTGATATTTAAGTGGAAAACCATCATCTTTAATAGATAGTATAAGATATAGCTTACTGCATTCAGAGCCGTGGGTAAGTATTTTTTCTGTAAATGGAAAATATTTGTGTGATGAACATGGATGTTTTCTGGTGCCTGGGTCACCATAAAACATCCATGGGGGTCATAAAAGTACATAAAGTAAATACCCTATTTACTTTATGTACTTTTAGCAGACTCGGAAGTGGATTACAAAAATAACAAAACTAATGTCGAAAAAATGTTATGATTCTCAATATTTGTCAGGACAACTTAAATAACAAATCAAACTGTAAACAAAACAAACCCTAGAATGGAAGAGAATGGTCTTAAGTGGAGTCACGGACTTGTGACCGTTGTATGTAGGGTTAAGGACGTCCTTGACAGTTAACATAAATACTTATGACTAAAACATCCATGTTCATCATATAAATATTTGGTGAAATATTTGGAACTAGACAGCGATGTTTATTATAGCCCTAAATAAATGTGTTATATAAGTACATATAGTTTTACGAGATATTAAAAAAATCCTAAAGGACCTGCTGCAAGTGCAGTGTAGCTGCAAGTGTTACATTGAAAAGTGTCAAAATAAAACCGCAAAGTTCGTTCTCACATACGAAATTACATACAAAACACTACCTGCATACTAAATTTACAAAAATCAATCATATCAATATTCCCATAGGGTTCCGTGCAAAAAATTGAATGTCCAAAATGCAGCAGCGCCGGCGAGACTTGAAGGCTGTGTATGGGTTATGCGATATTCAACGTGTGAAAAATTCTCGAACAATACCGACAAACTTTGCATACAATCACTTTTATTGTTGAAATGTAAAAATGTACACAGCGCGCTATGGGAAAACACAGCGCCATATTTTATGCCATAAAACATGGTGGTGATGCATCAAAAACATATAACATTGTGATAGCCCAGTGGATATGACGTCTGCCTTGGATTCCGGATGGTGTGGGTTCGAATCCAATCCGGGGAATGCTTCTCCAACTTTTCAGTTATGTGCATTTTAAGAAAATAAATAACACGTGTCTCAAACGGTGAAGGAAAAACAGCGTGAGGAAACCTGCATAACTAAAATTTTCTAAATTGTACATGTGTGTGAAGTCTGCCAATCCGCATTGGGTCAGCGTGGTGGACTAAATCCGAACCTAACCCCTCTTATTCTGAGAGGGGTTCGTGGTTGTTAATAATGATGAAGACTCGATCTTATAGACCGAGATCATGGTAAAACATTTTTAAGTTTATATTTAACAGTCCAACGAAGGCTTGCCACTAAACTAAAATGTCGGATACGGATTACACGCTCTATACTTTTTACAGTTTAAGGTTTGGAGCTTTTTTACCTCCCAAATCCAAATGATCCTAAACTTTGCTATAGTTTCCGATCGTATCCTATAGTTTCTTATCGCACTTGAGAATTGTAATAAGAGTAATGCGCTGACGAACTTTCAACTTTTATAAAACTCTGAAGGTCTGACGAACTTTTAACTTTTATAAAACTCTGAAGGTCTGACCATCTCAGGCTTAGACCAATAAACTCACAGCAATCAGGTAATTAAAAAGTCATTAATATTTTATGGTCAAGTTATTTTTACAGGTTCCAGTAAAGTTGTTACGGCCATTGATAGATTTGTCAATGGATTGACTTTCTATCCATTCATACGTTATGATGGTGTGTACTTAAATATTTGTTTGTTTTTCTTTTCACCGGACGCCTCTAAGTGAGTAGTAATGTAAAACGAATTATGTGGAGATGATGTCAATAGTGACGCAATAAAGATAAGGCATAACTAGCATTCAATGTTTAACCGACTAGCAAAAAAGTATTTCATGTCGAGTATAAGTACTTAATATAATTAGTGTGAAAATTGCAAGAAAATCCGTTAATTAAATAAAACAGGGAGTTAAAATTTCAAATAATATGTATGTACCTATAGCTCATCATCATCATATCACCCGATGGACGTCCACTGCAGGACATAGGCCTTTTGTAGGGACTTCCAAACATCACGATACTGAGCCACCTGCATTCAGCAAATCCCTGCGACTCGCTTGATGTCGTCAGTCCACCTGGTGGAGGGTCGACCAACACTGCGCTTACTAGTGCGGGGTCGCCATTTCAGCACTTTGGGACCCCAACGTCCATCGGCTCTTCGATCTATGTGCCCCGACCATTACCACTTCAACTTTGCAACCTATTGATTATTATTGGTCATCTGCTAGCAACTCTTCATAGGTCATCTGCTAGCATCTATTTCATCGATTTAAAAAAAATGGAAGATCTATGTTTTTAAATTTAACTAAGGTACTTAATGTAATTATATTGTAATATTTGACTACTGCAACTTCTTTTGCGTGTATTTAGGCTTTATTTTTTTTTTATTTCTGGGGTTCAATGTACCATAAATCTTAATTATGCTGGAATGCTACAAATAGACATTTGTATTAGTGGCAAAGTTCCTCTAGATGTTGAGCGGCTACCACTTTTACAAATAAGTTATTCTGTTACTACTTAATTTTTTTATCAAGGTACAGTTATGAGCAAAACTGGTCGTGTTATTTTTGGTCGCAATAACCTATTTCTATTACAAATGAAAATGAAAGCGTTTCCGTTAACTTTGCCTTGTCTCTACACCTAAAAAGGTAAGTTTGAACGGTAAAACCTACTTTGCCTTTTGCGATATTCTTTTTTGTAGGTAGTTGACTTTACAAAACTTGTTTAAGACGTCAAAACTCAAAGTTCTTTGACCGAATGCTATAATGAGACGAATATCTTAGCAATCCATGGATTCATCGTGCGGGTGCCGGGTCTATCGCGTGGTAGAGAAAAAAAACTCCAAGCAAAGTCCAGGACTTGTGATTTGGATGTAGGGTTAAGGAATTCCTTGGCAATCGATTTATACTTTTCTCCTCCAATAAATATGATTTTCTGTGGATCTATCTAGCTATTTCCCGTTTTCGTGGGAAATAGGGGGACATAATTCGCCGTAGCTTTCCACTGGTGAAAGAACTTTTGAATTCGGATTAATGATGCGGTTCAATGGAAAATATACTTAACAAATGAAAAATTTATAATCGCATTTATAATAATTACCAGAGTTAGAACGAGTAGGTTAAGTCTGAGAAATGCATTAATTTTATTATTTTAGGCTCCAACCGCAAAAGGTACTGAGAAGGATGAACAAGCACAGAAGCTATGTCAAAGAAGTTGGTTAGAAGAATGTCGGGTCTCCTGAAAAGTTTAGTTTTAGTTAGAGGGACGTTGGAACTTATGAACAATTTAGCAAAATGTTTGCATGATTGCCAGCATGCAAGCCGCTTAAAACTAATTTTGGTAGTCCTTCCAAGATGTCTAAGTCCAGCAGTAAATGTCTATCGGCTGATGATTTCTCCTGTATCAATTCCAAATTTCTTTCAAATTATAAACGTACGGATGTTTTGTAACGTATCTAATTATCGACAAGTCATTCAGGTAGTCGACCATTGATGTGACTTCTATGACAGCATAATAAGTAATGCCACAAGTGTTCCTACCGATATAATTTATAAGGCATTCAGTATTGGCCACAGCGGGTCAAAGGCCAATCACGTAATCAAGAGAGGTAACGCAATGGTTTTCTACATAATACGGTTGTTAGTTGCGCTGAGGGTAGAGGGCGAAGGTGCGGGTTCTTTTAATTTCCTAAGTAATGTTAACCCTAAACGCACCTGGGCAAATTAGTTTTCCGGTACAATGTTGTACCGATTATGGGATTATCTATTGGTAATATAATTGTAGAGCCGTGATAGGCCAGTGGATATGAATAACTTCTGCCTCCGTTCCCGGAGGGTGTGTGTTCGGATCCGGTCCGGGGCATGCTTAAAGTTTTCAGTTGTATGCATTTTAAGAAATTAAATATCACCTGTCACAAACGGTGAAGGATAAACATCGTGAGGAAACCTGCATACCAGAGAATTTTCTAAATTCTCTGCGTGTGTGAAGTCTGCCAATCCGCATTGGGCCAGCGTGGTGGACTATTGGCCTAACCCCTCTCATTCTCGAGCTCAGCAGTGTTAAAAACTGCAAAATATGTAAAATTATCAAAAAGCATAATAGCAAGACAGATCCGCGCCTTCATTCGCGTGGAATTTAGTTTTTCACAAATCCCGCGAAAACCGTGGATTTCCGAGATGAAAGTAGCCTATGTGTTAATCCAGAGTAAAATCTATTTCCATTCCAAATTTCAGCCAAATCGCTTCAGTAGCCGCAGCGTAAAAGAGGAACAAACATACTTACACAATTCCACACTTTCACACTTACACACAAACTTTCGCTTTTTTGATATTAGTAGGAATAGGATAATATACTTGTAAAAAAACGCCTACTTCTATTCACTATTTAAGTACAAAATTCGTACACACACCATAACAGATATTACTAAATATTAATGTCTGAGTAAGCCATATAAACCAAGGCTGCTATAAGCTAGTGTTATAGTTAACGCAAACAATCGTGGCAGTAGTAAAACGAGAAAAATATGTCTATGATATTATAGTATATCTTGCTCACTGATACAGGATGTCAGGAAAACAATGATGCGAAATATTTAAAATTAAATAGATGAACATTCTAGCCTCATCTAGATCCTATTATCTAATCTGTTCAGTATTTTCTAATCTGTTCTGTAAATCTAATAAAAGAAGCAGGTATACTTGCAGGTTTGCTTCTTTAATTACATTGAAAACTATTCAAATTAGTTTTAGATAATTAGGTAGTGTACCTACCATTTGCATATTATCTAATTATTACGGGACATTCTATATAGTACTAGTTGACGCTGTGTGGTTTCACTCACATGGTTCTCGTTCCCGTAGGAATACGGGGATAAAATATAGCCTATAACCTTTTTCGACATAATGGGCTATCTAACATTGAATGAATTTTTCGAATCGGACCAGTACTTCCTGAGATTAGCGCGTTCAAACAAACAAACTTTTCAGGTTTATAATAATAGCATATATAGTATATTCCTATAGTATACTGCCAGGAGCGTATGCGTTGACTATAGTGGTACATATCGCATGTCAGTCTGATATGTTCATTAATATGACTGATAGTGATCAAGTATAGGATTACACGGCTCCCATGATTTATACGTCTACTTGATACCGGCGTGATTTATATAGTACCAATGTGCTCGCTAATATATTGATAGGTAATATATTACACGTGTAATATGGGGCGGTTGCGTGTATGGGCCGTGTAGTTTAACTGCTATGACCTAAGGTTGAGTTAATTGTAGTGAAAAGCTTAACCCTGACGGTAAAAAGGCCGGATTTACCAAATAATATACAAGTATGATAACAAATAAAGCATGAGCCTAATGTAACTGATGGAAGTGGTTCTGAAGCTTTTGATTTAGAGAGTCATTAAGACCAATTAAATTTATGGCGAATATATAAAAAATAACCATCCATTTATTGACCCAGCATGTTTATAGTACTTGTTAGTATACAGATAATTACTTATGTATGTTTAGCAAACTCTGAAGTGGAAAAATAAGAAAACCAATGTTAAACAAAGGTTTTCACAATATTTGTCAGGACAACTTATTTAACAAATGAAACTGTAACCAAAATAAGACCCTAGAATGGCAGAGAATGATTTTGAGTGGAAGTACGCACTTGTGAACGCTGTGTGTAGGGTTAAAGACGTCTTATATCGCAAGTCGTTCTCGCCAACTGATCGCTACCCCTCTCTAAATCCCTACTCTGTACGAAACAAGTCGCGCCATCTAGCATCGGCACGAGCCAACACGAGATCGAGGGATGTCATATCCGTCCCAGGGTACTATTTGCTACAGTATAATCTAACCCTAAACACATAATGTCTCGATTTTATCATATAACTCAATGTAACTATAACTCAAAGGCACAGCCAGCAACCACTCAGTAGGTAGAATCTTAACAAGACGTTATGTGGACCACACATTCACCAGCACACGGAAACACATGCAGGCAATTTGATTGTGATATATGTTGAACACCGTTTAAGGAGCCATTACTGATGATACAATAGCGCTATGTAACACACACCGTCCGTCCCACTTATGGATGAGATTTTATTGCATCGCGAGTAATGAACTTAGATTTATTTATTTGCTACCAACTCCCATTGAAACAGCGTGGTGGGTCTATGCTCAATCCCCTGTCCTATCTAGAGGACTGACCCTGTAAAAGTCCGTTAGAATGTTTCTGACATTAGTAAGATAGTGAAATAATAAAAAAAAAATATTGGCTTCCGCTGTGGCTAGTTACTACAGTCATCATTACCAGTATACGGCAACTAAATTGATGTATGTAAAAATAAATTCTTTAAGCCCCAATTCTGGTGATCTATACTCTGAAACTACTGAACCGATTTGAAAATTTCTTTTACTGTTGGGAAGTTATACTATCCCCTAGTGCTATATCCATTTTATCTTCAAAATAATTATAATATCCAAAGTAATTATACTAAACCTCAAAGTAACTACAGGCTTGCGATTGACTACTAAAGGAGTACTGCGTTTGTAAGGCTTACACAGAAGATGCCTATTCAGTATTCACTCATGTCAAAAGTGTTCAAATTGTAGGTGGCAGGAAATACAGACTAAAGGGCATTCCTTTTTAGGGCGATCTAGAAACGTGGATCAACATCATCATCACGCACTTGCATGGACTTCCAAACACAACGATCTCGAGCCGCCAGCATCCAGTGGCTCCCTGCAACCCACTTAACGTCCTAGGTACCCCTAGTGGGGGGTCGAGCAACACTGCGCTTTCCGGTTCGTGGTCGCTATTCCAAGCATTCGAAACGTGGATGCAAAGCGCTTAATACGCGTAACCTGGATATCCACGTAAGGAAGATAAATGATATGTTCTTCCTATCATACATTACTGTGCTCTAAGTGCATCCCACGTATTGCATAAAACGTCCAAGTATTATAAGTACGTCCGTTCGTCCGGTCTATCCCGGAAAGTGTTCATTACACCGTCTGGGGCATAGTGGCATAGATAACATTATTTGTATCAAGTATAAACCTGATAAAGATGTGACCTGAGAAAGAAGTAACTTATGATAAAGATGGTCACTTTTGACTTTGGTGATAATTTTTAACAACGACGTGTGTTCCTGTTATAAATAAAGACCCCTCTGGCCCAGTCGGTAGTGCTGTGATTCTCAACAAAGAGTGTCTGGGTTCGATTAGCAGATTTATTATTTTCTGAATGGCTCAGGTCTGGTCTGGTACCAGGTGATCGTGATCTGGTATTCATTGGCTGTTTTTTTTTCGTGTTGAGTAAGTGCCGATGGCTCCATGTGGGACCACTACGGCGACACCGGGGGGTTTGGTTGGGCGCAGAAGAATCGACTGATGAGATCCGAAGGCTGAAATAAAGATAGAGGACGGAACGACTCTCGAAGGGCGTCTCCTATGAGACTCGGACCTCGGCTTAGAGTCCGGACGCCCCCGAGATCGTGAGTTGAAAACCCACGTCCGGGTGACGTTAGATATCGGAAACCTCGTCTTCGCCGGCGAAGACGCTGTGCAGCTTGTGATTGTGTTGCCCGGGAAGCATTGTCGGTCGTCATGTCATCGTCTGGATCGTAAAGGACGTTTTCGGGACGCCTCATTGGCTGTTACTAGTTGTCACTCTACCTGAGACGTTCTGCCAAGACCAAGACGTATCACACAATAAAATGTGTACCTCATGCCCTCTTCCATCTTTAAACTGCTTCGACACTTAACATCGGGTGAGATCACAGTAAATGTCAAATCAATGAATGCTATGCAATGCAGTTTAAAACATCTAACTTCCTAAAACAACTTCCGAAATGGACGCCTTTAAATAAAAATACGTTTGATCTTTTAAATAGTTACGCAACCGACTAATGGCACGACTAACAATGCTTTTATCTCGAATATAAAATAATACCATTTGGAGGGAATGTTCCAATTAATTCGAAAAGAGGGAAGTGTTTTTGATTTTTTTGTATAACTCTCGAGGATTTCTAGCTTTGTGTTGAAGTTAATGACGCGGAAGTAGATGTTCTTAAGAGAAAAGTAGATATGTAATACTACCTACGTATACTGAAGAGATTCTTTGGTCGAATACAAAGGAACTTCTGGTTCAAATTGAAAATTTATTTCAGTAGCCTATTAATAGAGGACGGATATAATAGGCTATCTAATATAAGGCTATGTACCTATTATACTCGAGTGCAACTGCGGGGAATTGTATGTTTTCTATAAACAAACTAGCCGATGCCTCGCGGTTTCACTCGCGTCCCTGTTCACGTGAGAATACGGAGATAAAATATAGCCTATGACATCTACAAATAACGTAAATAACGTGGATTTCTAGTGCTAAAAGAATTTTCTAAGCCGGTTGAGTAGATCCAGGGGTTGTTCCCTACAAGACACAAACTTTACCTCTTTATATAAGTGTAGATATAGATTAATTTTATGAATATATTTGTGGTCAACTATAGCTTCTTATTGATAAAATATTAAAATTATAAATAAGGTATGTCTTGTTGATTGATAGATAGATAAATAGATAGAAATCATTTATTTGTTAGCACAACACATAACTACATAATCACATAAAACTAATACATTTATATCTTAGCAATACCAGAAAATGTGTTGAGCCAATAAAATGAAATTTGCTGTGATTACATCAGTACCACAACGCTGGTGTTGGAGCAGTGGTTAGCCTGTGTAGTTTTGAACCATAATTTCCCGTGTTCAAATCCAGATGCAATAAATATATTTAATTATTGTTTCTTTTTTAATTTTGTAGGTGTTAGCCATTGGCTGCAACCTCATCTAATGGTAAGTGATTATACAATCTAAGATGGAAGCGGGTTAACTTGTTACGAGGAAAATGAAAAGCTACACCCCTTTCGGTTTCTACCCGATATCGCTAAATCGCTTGGCAGTACGTCTTTGCCGGTAGGATGGTAACTAGCCACGGCCGAAGCCTCCCACCAACTAGACCTGGACCAATTAAGAAAACCTCAATCAGCCCAACCAGGGTTCGAACCCTGGACCCCCTTCTTGTAAATCCAAGGCGGATACCACTGCGCCACGGAGGCCGTTAAAAGGCCATTTAGCCATTTTTGAGAACGGTTTGACAGTCATTTGACTGCTGACTGAATATGACGATGATGAAGTGCAACTATAGACACTCCTTATAGAGAAGACATATGATGTGTGCACACACTTCCGTCCGTCTCATATAACCTATCCCTTATGTAACAACATGCAGTTTCATTATGTAGCTTTCCAACTTGCAGTGTAACTATAAAAACCAAATAGGACCATACAATTATTTGTATAGGACGATGTTGTATCGAAACTATTAGCCACCTACGACTTCGCATGCGTCGAAATCTCTCAACCTTCTAACTTCGCAGAAATTCTATACTTCTAATAACAATAATATCTTCCATCGGCTGATAACGAAGAATAATAACTATATTCATATTTTAACCAACCGTATACCTAAAGCTTACGCATGAATCTCTCTATCTATTAGTGAAAACAGCGTGAAAATACGATCAGTATTTTCGTGTTTATCGCAGAGAGATAGACAGAGATATATAACTCAGTATATCGTGTAGTCCGACCCAGGTTTCGAACCCAGGATCTCGTGATATGAAGCCACATAGTCTAACTGGACCAACAAGGCAATCACAATATTTATATCCTATTACGCACGTGGTTTCACCCGTGTGGTTCCCGTTCCCGTAAGAAGACGGAGATAAAATATAGCCTATAGCCTTCCTCGATAAATAGGCTATCTAACACTGAGAGAATTATTCAAATCGGACCGGTAGTTCCTGAGATTAGCGCGTTCAATCAAACAAACTCGTCAGTTCTATAATATTAGAATAGATTTATTCGTCAAAGACGTCGACTGTAAGAAAAACGAAGTCATGTGAACGGGGCCTAACATGCGAAGCATTTTACAGAGAGTATACCCAATCGAAGGAAGGCCACTAAATTCCCCAATTTCCCCAATAGCGTCGTACGTCACAGACAATAGCTGCGACAGGCAGTTAGAGGCGCCGACTGGTGGAATTGCTGCCGCGATAAATCGTCGCCAAACGAACGTTCTACTAGATGAAGTCTATTTTATTTTAGCTTATGTACAAGAGTATACTAACAGACACCCGTGTAGCTCCCGTTCCTGTAGGAATACGGGGATGAAATGTAGCCTAGCATATTGCACCCATGTATTAAGTGTAGTTTCCCAACAGTGAAAGAATTTTTCAAAGAAAGCGGTAGATTTATACCTATCATCAATATGTATTGACAGTTTCAAAACTACCTCCTAGTCCAAGTCAAAAATTATTTATTAAAAAGAAACTTTTTCTATGTAAAACGAAAAATATTATTTGAAAAGCTGAAACAATGAGGCAAAAAAACTAAATCTAAATTACTGAAAAAGCCGTGATAGCCCAGTGGATATGACCTCTGCTTCCGATTCCGGAGGGTGTGGGTTCCTGTCCAGGGTATGCACCTCCAACTTTTCAGTTGTGTGCATTTTAATTAATTAAACATCACGTGTCTGAAACTGTGAAGGAAAAGCTCCGTGAGGAATACTGCATACCACTGCACTGCATACCAGAGAATTTTCTCAATTCTCAGCGTGGTGGAATATTCGCCTAACCCCTTTCATTCTGAGAGGATACTCGAGATCAGCAGTGAGCCGAATATGGGTTGATAATGATGATGATAATGAAAATGACTGCTTTTGGTCACAGCTTGCTTTTTGTCATGGCTGGGATGAGCGGAAATTGCCTCCATTGCACGTTATTGCGTCAATTTCATCATCATCAACATCCTTCACTATCTCTCTGCAGCCGTTCATTCATTTCTGTGGTCCTGATATGATGCCAACCTCGAACGGGTCCACATTTTCCATCGGCTTCCATCAGTGGCCATCTTTCGTCTTTTTACCCTCTATTAGCTGGTTAACCTATCATATTGGTGAACTTTTTCCCTATTAAAGGAGAGGGGATATAAAGTTAAAACCGAAATTTAATTACTGCATTTTGTCATAGCACCGTCCGATAGAACGGTTCACGTTTTCCATCGGCTTCTATCGGTGGCTATCTTTGTTAGCGCATATAAAAGTGTCTTTTTATCTTCTATAGCCAACCTATCGTATTGGTGAACATTCCCCCTATTAAAGGAGAAGGGATATAAAGTTAAAACAGAAATTTAATTACTGCATTTTGTCATAGCACCGTCCGATAGAACGGTTCACGTTTTCCATCGGCTTCTATCGGTGGCTATCTTTGTTAGCGCATATAAAAGTGTCTTTTTATCTTCTATAGCCAACCTATCGTATTGGTGAACATTCCCCCTATTAAAGGAGAAGGGATATAAAGTTAAAACCGAAATTTAATTACTGCATTTTGTCATAGCACCGTCCGATAGAACGGTTCACGTTTTCCATCGGCTTCTATCGGTGGCTATCTTTGTTAGCGCATATAAAAGTGTCTTTTTATCTTCTATAGCCAACCTATCGTATTGGTGAACATTCCCCCTATTAAAGGAGAAGGGATATAAAGTTAAAACAGAAATTTAAATTTAATTACTGCATTTTGTCATAGCACCGTCCGATAGAAGGGTTCACGTTTTCCATCGACTACTATCGGTGGACATCTTTGTTAGCGCGTAAAATGTGTCTTCTTATCCTCTGTCAGCTGATCTATGCTCGTCCGTGTTACCATTATTCTACTTTAAATCCCGTAGTTAAGACAAAAATTTAAATTGAATTATTGCATTTTGTCACAGCTTCGTCCGATAGAAGTGGCACCGTCCAATCGGCCGGGATGAGCGGAGATTGCCTCCATTACACGATATTGCATCAATCACTGTTTGCTCTACGTCGCTGACGATTGGTAATTTAAATTAATCTCTTCATTTGAAATATGGCTTGTAATTACGTGGTTTTTAAACTGTCTTTTGATTAATTATAATTTGTATCGACATCATCAGGCTAAGTAAGCATTCTCGCAATACTAAACACTTAACTTCTCGTGTTAAAAACGCGGAATATTTTCAAGGAAAAGGCAAACATTTTTTTACCTAGCGTAGCGTAAGCGTCTTATCAGAGAAAGAGGAGAGGGATTTGGAGTTTACGCAATTGACATAAGTATCTGTATTTTACACTAACTATGCTAGCCCAAAGCGCATTGGCAAATTGATTATTATTGTTAACAACTGTTGAACAGATTACTAAATAATAATAAACGGAATCGAATACACTATTAATTTATTTTTTCGAGGTACGTAAAAAACTCTGAATGATATAACAAATATTTAACAGTTCAGACTGGAATCCGAGACTATATTGGATAACCATTGGACGAATGAGGCAGAGGTTAGTGTTTTGACGTATTAGGAGTGCAGAGTAAACAGGTGGTATTGATTGGAAACAGAGCAATAAGTCTGCGCTGTCCACTAGAGGAGCTAACGAAATTATCTGGCCCTACGGCGCGACCCCATAAGAGCAAGACGGTTTCCCTTTGGAATATGGTGGATAACCCTTATATAATTCTAATGATTTTTTATTTGTGCTACAAAATCATATATACAAATCAATTAGGAGCTGTATAAATTTTACCATATTAAAGTTAGCCTACAATTCACTTTACACTAGGTAAAATCGTTTTTTTTTTGTAATCTTTATTTTAAGAAGCCTGGTCCACCTCGGACTATGTCGCTTCGTAAGACAACCTTTATATTGGTGACTTACAATTAAATAACTAAATCTAAAATGACAACTCAAAATCAACCCAATTAAATAGGTCAAACCAAGCTAATTTCAAGTTTTCATTTTATATTAAATAATTTCCTAAACCTTAATTAATTTTCCTTGTAGATTTTTTATATAGCTGGTTGAATGCATCAAAATGTCAACACCACCAGTCTATTTTAACACTACAAAGCCAGGTTTCTCTCCATAAAGGGGATAAGTTTCTTAGACCCACCACGCTGTTCTAATGCGAGTTGGCGGGCTTAGGGGATAATGTTATTGCATATTGCTAGTGACCGGGGCTGCTAACAAAACGTGCTCTCTGAAGCAATATAATATAATAGCTGATAAACAACACTACCAACTTTCCGACTCCAGGTAACGTAAAAAAGTAGGTAACAGGAATTGTTAATAACTTAAAATATAAATAAATAAACGCATCGCTATCTAAAAAAATCTCCTCATATTTATAAACGTCTGAAAATAAACAGCACGTCTTATCCAGTTAATCCATACGCTACATCTCTCCCGCCCTGAGTGCCTGGTAAATATTTCCCCGCCCCACCAGTATATAATGAGCTCGCCCTGTTTGCTCACCGTCCAATAGACGTTTAAGTGGTCGCATCAAACAAAATAAAGCTCTTTAGAGTTCTGATAAACCTTCGCTTTATGATTAACGAATATAATTGGAATGGATAGACGATATTAATATCGAACTGATGTATGAATTTTATTTAGGACGTCATATCAAAAATGAAAGAAAAATTTATTGAAATATCAACTCACAGTCTAAGCTTCACCATGCAATGGAGTTTTCAGTAATAAAAAAGGATTTTAAATGTTCAAAACTTTGATTGTCTGTTTTTCCGACGTAGTCTGATTCGTTATTAGATTTTTAGGTCAAAACATAATTTTTAAAGTAAAATATTTTTTTGAAATCTAGTAGCTTTGAGGTACATTTTAGTGTTGATACCTCAGTGTATTGAAATAAAAGACAAAGCTTCAATAAATAGCAGTACACAAAATACGAAGTTCAAGTTACACTGGTTATGAAACGGGGATACTCCCCACACGTCAGTCGCAGACACGAGACTAATGCACCCTTTGATACGTGCGTCTTACCCTAAATTCCCCTTTTTCTGCCATTAATGTTTCACTTGTGAATTTAAAAAATCTCGATGATCCAGTGGTTAGTTAGGCTTTGGATAACGATGTCCAGGATTCGAGTCTAGAGTCTGGCTATGAGTCTACCGGGGCTTAACGTGCTGTAGATGCTAGGGATAGGGGATGTCACCACTAACTTCCCAACTTACTCTACTGAGAATTTTTAGTAAAAATGTCTTGACAGAAAGAAAAGCTGACAAAGGGAATGCCCATTCCCCGGTCCAGGCCTACCCTAACCACCCGGCAATTTACTTATATCTAAAGTAATCTTTATAATTCAAATTTAATAATAAAATCATTAATTTATCAAAAAGAACTTGCTACAACGTTTTACGACATTTTTATTTTATCCACAACGCCGACAAACTAAGATCGTTGACCATCTAACCTGAGTTTTACAATATTTTTTGAACACTTATGATTGGTTTGTTTGTTCGTTTTCTTGTTTGATAAGCTTCAAATGTTACTTCGCCGCTTTGGTACACTAGCGAACATTTTGCCCTAGAAGAGTGATAAAAAAATGTAGTTTTCTTCCTCTTTATTCTCATCTTCATATACTTTTATATACGTTGTATGGGCCGGTGGGCATTCCCCTTTCATAGCTCGACCTCAGGACTCGAATCGGGATCTCATGATCATATGACATGCTAAACACTAGACTAACGAGAGAGGAAGTAATGAGTTATACCTAAAAATCACGTTCCAATAAACTAGAACATACGAACTTTTACTACAAAAAAAGATACGCAAGAAAAGATAAAGTCTTGGGCGGTAAAATTGACAGACGTCAAGTAGCAACCTGTTCCTAACACCTGTAACAAACCAACAAACACTTTCACTGCACTTGCCGCCAATAAAACTACCGTTAATGGCATAGGGAAAAAATAAACACAACGACGAAAGTGTACACATTTTTTCTAATTACCAGATGTTATTAAGTAACGTTTACAAGCGAAAACAAAATGTTTTCTTGTAAAGTCATGTGTCAGTCAAATTAGCAAAAAGCTAATTGATGTTGAATTTTATTAAGCTTTTACAAAACTAATGCTGAACTGGTTTGAAATATTATTTGTTGGATCATCTAGATCAGCTTAGAGATACTAAATAGTAGGTACATTGTTGACAAACTTGCTCGAGACATTTCAGATCATTTTCAGAGAATTATAATGACAGCCGTGATAGCCTAGTGGAAGGCAGAGGATCTCTGCCTGCAATTCAGAGAGCGTAGATTCGAATCCAGTCCAGGGCATGCACCTCCAATTTTTCAGTTGTGTGCATTTTAAGATATTAAATATTACGTGTTGTCAAACGGTGAAGGAGAAACATCGTGAGGAAACCTGCATACCTGAGAATTTTCTTAATTCTCTACATGTGTGAAGTCTGCCAATCCGCATTTGGCCAGCGTGGTGGACTATTAAATTAGCCTAATCCCTCTCATTCTGACACGTGCTCAACAGTGAGCCGAACATGGGTTGTTAAAAATGATGATTACAGTGACAGCAAACATTAAAGAAAACTGCCAATGTCCAATGGTGGATGGAGATGGAATTGAGTTCGAGAGCTAGGTCAATCCCAGGTATTGAACTTTGAAATTTCTTCCAAGAAATACTAAGTACAAATGGAATTGGGAAGTTGGTGGTTTTACACCCCGTGCGTCGAAAAAACGCATTTCGGTTTTAGAATTTCGGAATTCATTACAAAAATCGAAGATTATTACTGCCAACTTTTCGGGAATTTTAAATGCCAACAAGCAAATTTTCAAATTCCCGAATAATTCATGTACATTGTAAATACCATTTTTATTTTGTAGAAATAAAGTTTCTTCTTTGATACGACGTGAGATTTTTGAGAATACGTGTAGTTTTCTAAATTTTACGTCTTTAAAATAAGACAAAGAGAAGAACAAGAAATCCTTGCGTTACATCAAGCGTGACGCGGGTAACATGGTAAGATTATCCAATAAGTACGACTAAGAGTTATTTCAGACTAGCGTAATTTTGCGCGTATACGGTCGTTTCAGCATACACGCTTACACGCGCGCTCCAAGGGGGAGGGAGGGGGGGGTTGATGTACTCAAGATAAGCTTGTTGCGTTGCTCCCTACCCCGATGGTTAAAAAATTTCGAGTCATGTAATTCTTTTACAAATCCTATACGAGTTTTTCTAGATTTCGTGTACTATCGTACGAGTTGAGCGTGTGCCAAAAACGCTTGATGCGCTTCCAATAGCGAGCTCATACGCGCATATAATACGCTAGTCTTAAACCGCTCTAAACTAATTTTATAGAAAAGTTCGCGCTCTTACTTGGCCTGCAATAAAAAACCAAGTACAATGTCAGCCGATATGAACCGGTTGACATCCACTAATGTATTCACTTATGGTTTTACTTTCTTTGTAGAAACGAGCTACTGTGATAAAACAAACGACTTTTCTCTACATGCTCTGCCCACTCGCGTCTGTGTGTAAATATGAAGTAGGAAAGTGTTTTGATACTTGTTATACTTATTGGTTTAAGCTTGTAAAGAACGCTTTGGTTTTGTAAGTTAGAAGAAAATTAATTCACCTAGGGCCATAAAGTATCTGTTTGTTGTCCATCTGTTAATCTATCTGCCAATATATACTATACTAGTTTTTCCTCAACACAAATGAAAAATTAATACCTTAGGCCAAACACTTAGGCCTACGATCCCTTGGAGCTAAGAAAATCTAAATTGTAACATTAACTTCAAAATCAAAAGCCTCACTCTAAAAATTCAAAATTCAAAAAATTCAAAATTAATTTATTTCAATTAGGCTTGAAAAGTCAGGATTATGTCATAATTTAATGGTGGTAATAATAGTCGAAAACTTAAAATTAAAGTTACAAAAGTTTCCAAACGCGCCTTGGACCGAGAGCGAGAGGTTAAAGAGGTAGATACATGTTTATTGTACTCAACATGGATGGTTACGACCTGAATAGTTTAGTTCAGCAGTGCCTATGTCTTTGCAGACACGACAGTAACCAGCCTCGACCGAAGTCTGCCGCTAGACCGAGACGTGAATCAATGTAAAATATATAAAATCCTTGGCCCAAGAAAATGTTATAAAAACTTTTCATAGTAAAAATCAAAAAAATTTAAAATCAGGAATGTTATATGATAAAAAGTGCTGTGGAGAAAATAGCCTGGTAAAAAACAATTTATTATCATTTACAAGGCCACAGAGCAAGCTACACAAGATCGTCACACCCATAGACACGATTGCAACTTTTTATAAGCGTCGTGTATCTAGTTAGAAATCTTACTGAAACGAGTATAAAATAAAAGAAATATCTCGAATATGATCTGGTTATGTTTCCTCTGCACATAATGGAGTAATGTTTTGGACATTTTTTCTAAGAGCAAGTGTCAATAAACCGACAGTAACCAGATTCTGACCAACTACTTACTGTTTCATATGGCGGCAAGCCTTTTTTATGTATCCAGATTGACGAGAGTTGTAAATGGAGACTTGTATTTCCAATAGAAATAAAGTAAGACACTTACTTACTTTATTGCTATTGACTATTTTGCCCAATAAAAATTATTAACGGGAGGTACTTTTTTGTAGCCAAATCGCGTTGTGCGAAACTACTAAATGGATTTTAAGAATTGTTTCACCAATGCAAAGCTACTTTATTAGCTATAAACGAGGCTATATTTTATGCCCCTTATTCCATGGGAACGGGAATTGCGAAGGTGAAATGACGGTAAGTCCGCTTGTAAAAATGTAAGCATGTTTTATCCCCAAAAATGTTGTATCTAGGTAATCTAAATTACAAAACCTGGATACAAAATTTTTGGAGTTAAAATTTGCTTACATTTTTGACAGCCTACCAGACAGACCAGACATATAGCCTCGTTTATAGCTAATAAAGTAGCTTTGCATTGGTGAAACAATTCTTAATATCCATTTAGTAGTTTCGCACAACGCGAATTGGCTACAAAAAAGTCTTATAAGTAGAATATTACGCAAATTATTTTGTTCTCTAAAATATTTCCGAGGTGAAATCAATGCTAATTCTTCTTATTCTATAGTGAATCTAAATTTTTATCATAATTTTCGGATGGCTGAATTCGAATAGATTTTTTGTACAGTCGTCCCCTTTCTTAGCTTGGGAAGAAAAGGCATTGCCCCAAACGTCCCTCAGCACTTATTACAAATTTTGACAAGTCAGGCGCTTACAGGGGAGGCTGGCTCGAGACGGTCCACGAGTTAACCCCTATACTTAACGTTTAGGTACGGTGAAATTACCGAAAATTAGTAACGACTTGAGAAGATTTTATTAGATAGAATGCCAGACAAGCTGTAAATTTTTTGAAATACAAGTTAGATATTTAAATATTTGTAAAAAGTTAAATGAGTTAACTTGTTAATCAAGGGAAAATACGTATATTTTGTAATAGGTACCTACTGACAGAATGTCTTTGAGAAGAAAAATTGTCTAGTCGTCATTCCTGGGGAGCCTCCCGTATCGCAGAAAAAAATTGATTTTGGGAGTAGGTACCACACCATCACCTTCATATCAGCCGATGGACGTCCACTGCAAGACATAGGTAGGCCTTTTGTAGGGACTTCCAGACATCATGATCCTGAGCCGCCTGCATCCAACGTATCCCTGCGACTCGCTTGATGTCGTCATTCCATCTAGTGGGGGGTCGACTAACACTGCGCTTTCTAGTGCGGGCTATTCCAGCTCCTTGGGACCCCATCGTCCATCGGCTCTTCGAACTACACTTCCAGAAGGTACCTACTACTCTAAAAATAAATTGACATTGAAAAACATATTTTTAAAATAAGCTTTAGTATAAATACTATACGATTAGGTATGTACCTATTACAATGAAAATAAGCCTACAATAGATGGGTCCAATAAACCCGATTTACTTAGTTTAAAAGTTCCCTATGGCCAATATGACTCCATCATCAGACCAGCTCTATGCGAAATCCAAATTCGTCAGAAAGTGATTCTTATTAATCTTTTAAGTTTTAAAAAACTTTAACAAATAAACGCGTTAACGAAGAGCCTGTTTAATTTGTATTAGAGCGGCAGTTAAGTATTGTTTAACTGGAGGGTGCTGCTCGGCGGCACTTGACTGACAGCGTTAATTATCATAATTTAAGCGACGCGAATGTCTCTCCAGCCCCTAACGTGCTAACTGCGGTATGCAGCTAATTCACAAAGGGAGTTGTGTATTTTAGTTAGTCTTGTACTGTTTGTATATTTAGTTAGGTACGAACGATTTTTTTATAGTAATAACTAAATTTGTTCGAGATGAAAATATTTTTCTCAATACTCCTCTATCTTTCAGTGAAAATCCCAGTGAACTAGTAAAGTAATACTGGTCTATTAGCAAAGCAAAATGTGGCAAAAGTCAAAAGATACACAAATAATAAAATTTGACGGCCTCCGTGACGCAGTGGTATGCGCGGTGGATTTACAAAACAGAGGTCCTGGGTTCCATCACCGGCTGGGCGGATTGAGATTTTCTTAACTGGTCCAGGTCTGGCTGGTGGGAGGCTTCGGCCGTGGCTAGTTACCACCCTACCGGTAAAGACGTACCGCCAAGCGATTTAGCGTTCCGGTACGATGCCGTGTAGAAACCGAAAGGGGTGTGGATTTTCCTCCTCCTAACAAGTTAGCCCGCTTCAATCTAAGACTACATCACTTACCATCAGGTGAGATTGTATTTAAGGGCTAACTTGTATAGAATAAAAAAAATCCTACTCGTAATTCAATGAAATGCAAAATAATTACATAAGCCATCAACAAACTAAGAAAATAGAGAAGAAAGACCCTATAGAGAAAACGGTGATAGCATACAGCAAGCCTATGTCGTCGTTATCAACCCATATTCGGCTCACTGCTGAGTCTCCTCTCAGAAAGAGAGGGGACTCGAGCTCAGGCCAATAGTCCACCACCCTGGCCCAATGCGGATTGGCCGACTTTCCACACGCAGAGAATTAAGAAAATTCTCTGGTATGGTTTCCTCACGATGTTTTCCTTCACCGTTTAATTTCTTAAAATGCACACAACTGACAAGTTGGAAGTGCATGCCCCGGACCGGATTCGAACCCACACCCTCCGGTATCGGAGGCAGAGGTCATATCCACTGGCCTTTCAAGCCTATGTAACCTATTCTAAATCTAAGACAAACTAAACAAACTTGTGACCACAGACTATCAGATATATTGTGTAGCAAAGAGGAATTTACCATTGTATATTAAATGACTGTGCCGATTTCTCTAAACACCTTTACAATATATATACCACCTACATCTATATTGTGATCATTTATGTTATCGCTACCCAATAACAAATTGTGATCGGCATAGCATCTCTTTGCTTCCAAGCTACTGAATAGATTGTGGCATGTTTTCCAATAACTTTTCATTCGCACAGGCTATAAAGCATACATGCACTTGGCTCTCGTCCAATAGAAAAAGCACAAAAGTGTTACAGCCCGCTTATTCACGCTGAATTAATATTTATGGATGATGACCAGTCTGATATCATCGGGTGATGCATAAATAACAAACTGCCCAAATTGTTACACATTTGGGCAGTTTTTGGAATTCGGGAATACCTCTTTTCGCCACCTTTGCGGCGCCATTCGACGATGACGAAGGATTCGCTTTTTCTTTGTCATCGTCAGATAGCAGCTAATCTAAACTTACAGCAATAATTTACTTAAGTTAAGCCACTATGGCATAAAAAGTGTTGCACTTGATCTCATCGCCTCTTATCTTAGTGATAGAACACAAAAGGTATGCATAAATGATTCAAAGTCTCGCGGTTTTTCTAACGCAATGGGCGTCCCACAGGGTTCAATTCTGGGTCCTTTTCTATTCCTAGTGTACATAAACGATTTACCACACCATGTTAGCGGCATCTGTGAAATAGTACTGTTTGCTGACGACACATCCCTAATTTTTAAGAGTGACAGAAGTAAAGATAATTCCGACGATGTAAGCCGTGCCATATCGCATGTGTCGCATTGGTTCACTGTTAACAACTTACTTTTAAATGCAAAGAAAACTAAATGTATTGAGTTTTCATTACCAAATGTTATAAAATTAGATAAGCATATAATGATCAATGGTGAAACACTAGAAATAGAGAATTCCACAGTCTTCCTGGGAGTGACCTTGGATTCTAAACTTCAGTGGGGTGCTGATATAGAAAACTGTCAGGTAAACTCAGCTCAGCTGCTTTTGCAGTGAGAAAAATAAGACAGTTTACTGATGTTGATACAGCTAGACTTGTTTATTTTGCGTACTTTCACAGCGTAATGTCTTACGGTATTTTGTTGTGGGGCAAGGCAGCTGATATACGTTCTATATTTGTACCTCAAAAAAGAGCAATTCGAGCAATATATCAACTAAAATCACGCGAGTCCCTTCGTCAAAAGTTTAAAGAAATAGGCATTTTAACAGTAGCCTGTCAGTATATATATAACAGTATAGTTTATGTAAGACAAAATATTAATTTGTACAAACGAAAAGGGGATTTAAACCCACGTCTTACTAGACACGGGCATAAGTTAGTTATTTCTGCATATCGTCTCCAAAGAGTTAAAAAATCTTTTGTGGGTTTGGGTGTACTCTTCTATAACAAGATCCCCAAGACTGTGATGGACTTGCCAATGCACAACTTTAAGCAATGTGTTAAAAAACATTTACTTAGTCGAGGTTACTACACTATTGATGAGTTCCTTAACGACAAAGGTGCTTGGAGGCCATTGGATCAGCTTCCACCTTCACACAGGAAATAAAACTATAAGAAATTGTAATTTAATTGTTATCAAATGTAAATTGTAATACTGTATGACTTTTTCAAAAGAGCAACTGTTGAGTTTCTTGCCGGTATCTTCTCAGCAGAACCTGCCTTCCGAACCGGTGGTAGAATCTTTACAAATAGTCAACTGACGTGTCAAAAGTGCTTGTAAACTGAGCCTACTTGAAATAAATGAATTTTGAATTTTGAATTTTGAATATTTACAGAGTAGGACATTATTACCCAAATCCGCCAATTGATTGCTCTAAGCTCCAAATACCTACTCCTAGTAACAAGTTCAGGGAATAATAATGAGAGAGAGATATAGAGAGTATCTAAACCATCTCTGTTCTGTCCTATTCTATTTCTATTCAAATAGGTTTAAATTGATAACTCTGACCAAACCAATTGCAGAAATAACCATTTTACTATTAATAATTCGCACACTAAACACTAACACCAAATATAAATCATTGTCAACTTGAGCAGTCACTTCGCCACTTACATAATGCACTATGAACGCATTATATCAACGTATAGTTACAATATAAAACAGTCTCATAATTTAAACTGTATTAAAAAGCCTCACATCCTCATTGCGCATCATTACAGCCGCGCCCCGGGGTATGAGGAAAGGTTAATTTTGAAAGTAGACTGCTCTATGCCATTTTATTACGTGAACACTTTGAAGGTATTTTTAATAAGTGCCACCCACTTTAAGTAGGCTGCTAACATAGCTTTATGATAACAAAGGCTTTGGGAAATTTTTAATATTGGGTATATATAGAATTGACTCTCCCTTAGATACCTAATATTGAAATCTAAAGAATGTCGACTAACAGTATTTATTTTAGGTTGTGTTGTAAGAAATATCATGGCGGCAAGGAATGTTTTATCCTAGGAACCATAAAAATAACTTTAAAAGATAGTGTAAGAAAATTAGGATCAATTGAAAAAGAAAAGAATATTTTGTACTTACAGCACTTACAGGAGAATGATAATTTTACGGAAATAAATAAAATGAATATCGTTGAAAAGATCAGCCTGACTGAAATTAAAAAAAAAACATTACTAAATTGAAGTGCTGTAGCAAATACTCGTACTATGCCACTATTATATATATTTTATAGATACTAGTAATTTAAATATTATATTTAGTGTAAATAATTGTAAAAATTATCATTGCTAAGTGAATTAAATAAATAATAAAATAAACTGAACTAAGTACCTAAATACAAATTTTATAGATTAAATATGAGAACTTTTCAATAGATATTCAGAACTTTTACGTTAGTTCATGAACTTTTATAAAAGAATCTACATCCTGTGTGTTATTCGTACGTTGTAATAAAAATAAAGCCATTCGTCTTCAGTTGCAGAGAGCAATGGCTGCAGTCACATCACTACCCGATTTCTTTTACGATAACGATCTGCCGAATGCAATGAATCGATGTTTTAATCGATTATTTTTGATATACAATACGCTTGTAAACGTTGCTGTACATCTCGAATTTTAATTAAAACAACGTAGAATGAAGCAAGGGTGTAGATTTCAACCAATGACAAAACAATATGGATGATTATAATCAAAATTTTTGATGATTAGTTATTTATTTGTTACTAGTAAGCGCCATGCGGTTTCAACCGCGTTGTTCTCGTCCACGTGAGAATACGGGGATGAAATATAGCCTATGACACTTTACACTAAAAAAACTTTTTCAAAATTGGTGTAGTACATCTGGAGATTATCCCCCACAATCTCACAAACTTTACCTCTTTATAATATGGTTGAAACGATGTTGTAATTTCTTACGAGTTCATTTAATTAGGTTTTGCGGTAGACCGATGCAACGCTCCAGTAATTTTTTATTTTTTTATAACCGAGCAAATTAGGGAAAATATTTTTATTAATCCTATATCATCATTAAGTATACCCTGGCCCTGGTACTAGTAATTTCCAAAAAATTGGGGTCCAACTTTTTTGTGCGCCCAACGGGCTATAAGCCCTTCTAAGACGGCCTTGCCTCTCACTACTATACGAACCACTGCTAATATCTCGCATGGTCCACACTCGCCTCTAGAATTACAAAGGCATTTAATGATGTCACAGTTCGCTGTATTACATGTAATTATCCGAACAGTTTATTGTGCGATTTTCCCGCGCCCGCTTCGTGACTCGCCCCGCGCTTTCTATCACGGGCTGTCCTCGGTGCATTATGACGTATTACATGTAATACCCGCCAATATTACATGTAATACTCGCTAATATTACATTGTAATTTTAGTATATTCGTGAATTTGTACGCTTAAAGTGACTTCCTTAATGCCAAACTTTTCTTGATCTCTCAATTTTAATAATTTATACTAATATATTAAAGCTGAAGAGTTCGTTTGTTTGATTGAACGCGCTTATCTCAGGAACTACTGGTCCGATTTAAAAATTATTTCAGTGTTAGATAGCCCATTTATCAAGGAAGGCTATAGGCTATAAATTAGCCCCGTATTCTTACGGGAACGGAAACCACGCGGGTGAAACCTCGCGGCGTCATCTAGTATTTTATAACAGTGTTATAGTGTTGTTTGGAAGTCCTTAAAAAAGGCAGTTCAGCAATCGGACGTCCATCGGCTGATAATGTTCATGAAAATTCAATTCGTTACTTTTATACTTATCGTTAGTATGATGTAAATTTCCTTACATGCGCTTTTCTTTATCTTATATAATATAAAAACTTAGTTTTAAGTTTTTAGTGACCTAATAAAAATATTTTTCTATCTCTCTTTACATATAAATCTGATTGATAAGTACCTAACTACATACACAGTTTTATCTCCCACTTTGCAACCATATCTTTAACTGCAATCCATCTAACTCACGCATTTAATTTAGATCAGTCTGCATTATCACGCCTTGAATTATTTTTCAACTTATTTGTAACACATAATCAGATCGAAACAATAACGCCGCTTGCCCAATAGCTCGCACCAGAGAGACGTGCAATTCATCACGCTGCCAAGTAAATGCCAAGTCCAAGTAACTGTGGATCTATTAATTACATTTGCGCATTACCGCCAAGGCCTTTCGGAATGCTTAGTTATGGCTTTAAAACCTAATTATTAACTTCTATACTTATTTCGGATTGATTGACAGGTTGCACAAATATCCTGCACTTATACGAATTGTTTAGGGTGGATATGCAATCTTGAAAATAACTGTATTCTATTTCTATGCCAGAATTCATTCATTAGCCATTCTGGAGTTCGTTAAATGGATTAAATATAAAATTCAAATTATTAAATATCTTTGGTGTAACTAATTAGATTTTCGTTCACAAAATTCTATAACGTAAATATGATTTTGAAAAACTGTATTTAAGTAATTATTTATTTCTATAGTGTACGTAAACGAATTTTGAGTTCGTAAATAAATACATAAAAAGAAGAATTTCAATTTTGAATTGCTTTAAATTTTGTAATTTTTTAACGATTGATCCGTTA
Source organism: Bicyclus anynana (assembly GCF_947172395.1). Lineage (NCBI taxonomy): Eukaryota > Metazoa > Arthropoda > Insecta > Lepidoptera > Nymphalidae > Bicyclus > Bicyclus anynana. The sequence goes on along the minus strand of NC_069089.1, from coordinate 785,148 downwards.
GCGCAATCAAGTTGTCGGCAATTTCCAGAATAAGTCCAGGATATTTCTTTAAAACAAGACAATGCCATACATAAATGAAATCTATTTTGGATTTACCAAACGTTTTAATTAATCCATTTACCTTATTGAGTACAGAATCGTTAACCGAATGCAACCAATTAATACGAATGTGTAATATAATCGTTAATCTTTAATACGGTCACCGACCTTTCGGCCGCACCGTATCTGATCAAGGACAAACAACTTACTCCACCGTTCTATATATGGGTCTTGCAAAACAGTGGGACAAAGAAGATCCAGTCATACATATCCTTTTAAAGGATTTTAGGACTTAATTCAAAGTTCGTAAGTACTAGAATTGCATCCAGAATTGCGTTATAAAGGTGTTTTTTACATGTTGTTCAAGAGATATGCGATGAAATGCCGCATTTTAGTGCAAGTCGGATATAATGCTACTTGCGGCGTTATTTGGCGTAAAGTTTTGGACTTACGGACATTTAAGACGCCGGTACGGCGCCATTTCTGTGTCATGTTTAAGCGTAAATTTATTTTATTTTTGTATGAACTTGAGTGTACCAAGAGAATTAATTGAAGATGACCAACTTTAGTTTATTCAGTTTACTTGCTTTGCAATAAAAATCGCCGTAGTGGTATAGTGCTACATTTTGTATGCTTATTTAAGTACTTTATTTATACACCACAAAACAAGGAAACAAACAATATCACACGGTCATATGACCGGGTCATACGACCCACTGCTTAGTATGAATTTAACGTAGCATTAAACAAAGGCGGTCGCGCGACACAGTCTCGGGATTTGTTTAGTGCTCCATATTAATTCATACTAAGAAGTGTGTCGTACGACCCGGTCGCTCTCGCGGGTCGCGGTCGCCAAGAACCAAATAATACCTTTAGTCTTCATCTATGCTTTCCATCAGGTACGATTGTAGTCAACTTCAGCAAGTCTTTTGACCTTCTAAACATACTAACAGGGCTTAAGGCTTGTAATAAGAACCAATATCAATTACAAAACAAAATCAAACAAACAAAAAGTAATTTAGAGAAAACAGTAATACCATTACAGATTATAATAGAAAAAAAAATTTGTGCGTGCCGCCTACTAATTAATTTTCGAAAGAAACCAATTTTGCGATTTTGTAACCAGAACTAAATAAACAATCAAATATTTATATAGAAATATCAAAATTACGATTTCTTTATTTTGCAATAGGGTGTGTAGTAATAATTGATTTGTATGATTTGATATGATTTTTTTTAATTATAAAAATCTCGAATGTTTTATGGTTTTTACCTTTTAAGAAAGAGCAAAAGCTTTTACTATGCAGGCCTTCGTCATCTTGTAAAAAATTAAACTCTAAACACCGAATTATGAAGAGATTCTACTTGCAGATATAAGTTTCGAGGTAGGTATTTGGTATTTCCCTAGTCTATTTTTGACATCAAGAGATTTATTACATAGATACTATCCAATACATTTTATCTATCATATTCATCACTTTACATAAATCTCAATCGATTAGCCGTGAATCGTAAACGACTTTCGTGTTTATATCCATCCATAAACCTATGGATAATTTAAAACTACTTATAAAATGTTCTTAAGTACTTGTCATTGTTAATTAAATCACATAGAAACAGAAAAAAAAATGCTAGGATACTCAAGTTCTTTAATTTGTTCCTATTATTATCTGGTTTAGAGCCATAATAGCCCAGTGGATATGACCTCTGCCTCCGATTCCAGAGGGTGTGAGTTCGAATCCGGTCCGGGGCATGCACCTCCAACTTTTCAGTTGTGTGCATTTTAAGAAATTAAATATCACGTATCTAGATCGGTGAAGGAAAACATCGTGAGGAAACCTGCATACCAGAGAATTATCTTAATTCTCTGCGTGTGTGAAGTCTGCCAATCCGCATTGGGCCAGCGTGGTGGACTATTGGCCTAACCCCTCTCATTCTGAGAGGAGATTTGAGCTCAGCAGTGAGCCGAATATGGGTTGATGACGACGAATTATCTGGTTTATGTAATGATGACAAGCATTTAAACATTACTATAAATAAGCACAGAAGCCACTGGAAAGCGACTGGCCATTGCAAAATTGTAATAATAACCGTATGTAATGAACATTACAACAACCCATTTGGTACAATGCGTTTATGATAAGATTGACGGGCACATAATGAAATTTATTATTGGCTCGATATTAAAAACTTATTCAATCCTTTATTGAGCCTCGTGCGTTGTTAGTGGAGTTTAATTTGTTGAGAGAACTAACGAATCGCCCTCACTTGGTACTGGTAGCAGAACATTTACACGCACATTTGTTTTTCTTCTTAAAACTTGAATATTGCTCTGAATTGATTGACTTTTCATCGAGGTAAGTACATGAAAGATAGAAAATTGCCTCATTTTTTGTTCTCAAGTTGTCAAGAGTTGTTGTTGATGCTGGTGGCACCTAGGATGGTTACAAGTATCAAACATCTCTTTATTCCTTTTAAACCTTTTTATCGGGGTCTAGCTCCTTGATTTCCGCGCGACGCTTCGGCGCCGCCGCTTACGTCACGGTAAATTGCACGTGAGCGCCGCGCAGCGCCTTAAGCGTCTACTCCCCAGTCGACTTAAAACCTTATTTCGAAGGTAATAGAGACTACTTTATAATGAACAAGTTTATTGAGTTACAACCTTTGTTAAATTTCCAGAGAATCTGAATGAAGAACACGGTCAATCTTGTTCATTATTTTAGTGCAATTACGTCATCCGTAATAGTGATTTGTAGCAGTGAATATGAAATACCCGCTGTCAGTATTTGTGTAAAGTCATTTTTTCAAACTGTGGTAATTGAGTGGGGCCAGAGGATACAAATATAATATACCATGGAAAAGATGTACTTAGGAGTTCAATTCAAATAATACGAATTTAGTTCACTATTAATTAAACCTTATGAATCCGTATGGCGTACACGCTTTTGCTGTACGTTACGTGTCCTTTCCGAAGATAATTACCTGCGAACAATAAATAAACACTATGAATAAGATGTAAGCAAAAAAATGGTAGTAAGTATGCCAATAATCGTAATTTCTGCGTCGTAGCATCATTGTACTAATCAATCACAACAATCGCACTGAATAACAGTAATATATACACAATCCACGTCAAGTTTTATAGGCACTTGAGTAATCGAGGAAGAATCTTAAACGGGACAAAAACTTAATAAACTTGCTATCTAAAACGATAACATAGTCGAAGAGCTCTTGGGAAATACTCGGAGTTCGGAAACGTAAGTATCTACATACTATGGTATGTAAAACTATAATGTAATACTAGCGCGTTTTCACTCGCATATAGTTCCCGTTCCCGTAGATTTCTACAGGGAAGGGGGTAAAATATAACATATGTTACTCGGTTTTTACGGTTTCGTGGCTTAACCGTGACAAACAAACTCACTTACGCATTTGCAATATAAATATAGATTAAATATTTTTATACGGATTAAATATTATATATTATGTAAATAAGTACTAAAAATTGTTACTTTTTGCGATGGTGAGTTTAATGTTGGCTTAACGAGTAATTCGTATCCCCTGATTCGGCTATCAATATAATTAGTAATGAAGATGTTGGTTAAAATTCATTTATTAAATCGATCTATTATTACTTAGAAGTCTTAAAATCTCATTATTTAAAAGTCCTAAAATCTATCAGCTGAACAATCTTGCCATAAGTTTAAGCCTTTCCAGTTTCTCAAGCACTTCCGTAAAATATGCCACTAGCTCCCGGAACAGTTAATTGATAACAGACTGATGGGAATTCACATGCATGCAGTAACCCCGTGTGAAAAACTTAGTATTGTCCGTATGTACTAAAAAAACGTTTTAATGGCATATTGCATGTAAATTGTTGAAACTGCCGTTTATAAATGACTCAATGTTATACTGATGTTAGTAGACACCAAACATTTTATCACAAGGCTGGGTAATTTTATCACAGCTCATCAGTAGCAGAGCTACCCTGAGGAAGTACAACTACCATGACATATTTCTGCAGCAAATATTGTCATATATGTTATCTAAACTTATATTAACATTTAATTTTGATCCATCGTTTGTTTATTACGATTTAATTTAAAAAATATTTAATCTACTATATAAAAATAAGTCGTGTTTTCCTTCCTGACGCTATAACTCCAGAACGCACGAACCAATTTCCACGGTTTTGCATTCGTTGGAAAGGTATCGGGCTCCGTGAGGTTTATAGCAAAGAAAATTCAGGGAAAATTTTAACGATGGGTAGGGATAGGGTAGAGGTAGTTGAAAGTTTACATCGAGTTTCACGCGGACGAAGTCGCGGGCGTCCGCTAGTCGTTTCTAAAATTCTTTCACCATTAGAAAGTTAGATCTTCGCTGAGTAACATAGGCTATATTTTATCCCCATAATTCTACGGGAACAGGAACTACGCGGTTGAAACCACTACGTTAGCGGGCGGTAACAAGTGTAGTACTTATACTAAAGCTTTTTACACTGGTAGAGCGTTTTGTGCCACAGATCGTCCGGTAAAGCAATGCTACATGCTTATTACTGCTTCCAAACAGCAGTTTTGTTTTTGTGTAAGTGCCATAGGCTCTTTAATGGGACTTCAGAAGCGTCGTCTGATGAGGCCCGAAGGTATAAACAGAAAAGCGGATCAATTATAAGGGCGTCTCCTCTGAGACTCGGACCGCGGACCTTACAAGGCCGTTGTGGAAAGGTATTAAAAAGCCCTCTTCTGGGTGATATCAAATAACGGGGACCTAGTCTTTTTTTTTCTGTACAAGTAAGCCCTTGACTACAATGTCACTTGGTGGTAAGTGATGATGTAGTCTAAGATGGAAGCAGACTAACTTGTTAGGAGGATGAAAATCCACACACCTTTCGGTTTCTACACGACATCGTACCGGAACGCTAAATCGCTTGGCGGTACGTTTTTTTGCCGGCAGGGTGGTAAGTATTCACGGCCGAAGCCTCCCAAAAGCCTTCATCAGCGAAGACGCTGTGCTGGTAAGTGTTGTGTCCTGCTGTAAGCTCGTCTTTGTGTCCTGGTAAGTGTTGTCACTAGTTATGTCATCGTCAGGATAGCTTTTTTCCGGTCTGAAGGGTAAAAGCGTTAGTTTTAGCGTTTTCTGTATCCTGTGTTTCCGGTGTAATTACAGGCACATTGAGCCTAATACCTACCCTTAAAATTCATTGACACAGAGCATTATTTTCTAGTGGTACTCGTAGGTAGTCATCTCTGCCCTTGCCTTCTGAATAAAGGTGGTTTTCCACTTCCATCAAGAGGGCCATTTTTGGTTCGTCACACTAATATATATAAAAATCTCGTGTCACGGTGTTTGTGAACTTTCCTCATTCCTCTCGTATCACGTAAGGGGATTTAGTAAAAAAAAAGTTACTATTGTGTATTATTTTTCCCCCACGTACCTAATGTAACATTTTACCCAAATATGCTCATCAATCAACCTTTCGGAATTTGCGTGCAAGCCTCAACTATAAATACCTACAACAGCTTAACTATATTACTGAATTTATGCAATAATGACCTTTACTTCCTTAAGGATAAATGTCGTAATCCAATGGAATGCATTATTAGGTGGGTCGTGACTTATTGCTTAATACAATTTAGTGAAATTGTATTGTGAGTGGAAAGTGTAAGGTCGGTAATTGTTTGCGAATGATCTCGGAAATTTAAACGAGAAAACATGTAATCACTTGACTTCCAAAAATAAACTCTATTTGGTGTTCATTAAGGTATATTTTCAAATCAGAAAAGTACATGTTTTCGTATTGCTTGCGTGTCAAATCAATTTTTGACACTTCGGTTTGTTCTTATCACTATTTATAGAGCTAATAGGTTTATAGAAACGTCAGCCGATATTACATTACGGAAGTATACGATAAGTATGGATTTAAGAATATTTTTTGGGATTAAGGGCTAAATTGAAGGGAAAGGAAGGGAAGCTCAAGGGAAATGAAAAGATCCGTATAAGGTTTTCACTTTTATAGTGTAACTTTGCATTAAATTCTACACTTAACGAAATACATTTATTTTTTAACCGACTTCCAAAAAGGAGGAGGTTCTACGTTCGGCTGTATGTATGTTTTTTTTTTTTTTTTTTTTTTTTTTAATGTAAGTCCAGCGATAATTCCGTCATTTGTGGACCGATTTTGAAAATTCTTTTTTTGTTTTGAAGGGTTTGATTCTAGGGTGGTCCCATTTTTTTCATGTCAGGATCTGATGATGGCATCCTGGAGAAATCGAGGGGAACTTTCGAAAATCGTAGGGACGGCTAGTGCGTTTGTTAGTGTTTCCATAAGGTATTTTAAACCACTACAATTTTATGAAGGTCTGGAGTTGGTCTGATGATGAAGCCGAAAAACAGACGATGGAACTCGTCAACGATTTACAGCAGGTACCTTTTGTTTGGGCTTGATTTATTTGTATTGATGAGAACTTTCCACCTAGATGGGTTGTGACTGTATTAAGGGTCTGATGATGAAGACGAAGGACGGTTAAGAGAACTCTTCCACGGTTCACAGTAGCTACCTTGTGTTTGGACTTGATAAATTTGTATTGATGAGAACTTTCCAACCATATGGATTGTGACTGCATAGGGGGTCTGGTGATGAAGACGGAGGACACTCACCTTTCACGTTTTTCTGAATATTCATATTACGTGTGGATAAAGGGGGAGTGAAATTTTGTATATGAGTTAAGGTAGTATTTTTAAAATTGGGATTGTAGGACTTAGATACTTATCATAAGAAAATAACGTTTCAACTAATTGCTTATTAATTTTTGGTTACACTCAGTAGGTGTGCTAACACTAAAAATTAAAAAATAAAAATTTTAATAAAAAAAATTCAACCGACTTCCAACTCAAAAATTAACCTAAACTAAAAAGCATAAAATAACATGTCACCTATGTGCTACCTTCTGATCAGTTTGAAGGCGGTGCCAATCCAGCGTCATGTTTTAATTAAAGCCGTTTCTGAAAGAACCACAGAAATTTCGTAATTTAAACGGCTTGAATTAAAACATCACTGGCTTGGCACCGCCTTCAAACTGATCAGCAGGTAGCACATAGGTGACATGTTATTTTATGCTTTTTAGTTTAGGTTAATTTTTGAGTTGGAAGTCGGTTGAATTTTTTTTATTAAAATTTTTTTAGGTATTGCTAAAGATATTACAGTTGTTCAATTCGTCATCCCAAGCTACTAAAAACTCATTAATTATAGCAAAAGGAAACACCAATTAAGAAGAAAAAAACGATAACGTAATAATATTTAAAATATAACGGAAATTTAAAAATATTCTTTGCAAAAAATTAAATAATATCTTAAATCTCTAAATGAATAAAAAGAAACCAAATTTTGTATAGATGGCTTACTTTTTGACGGCCTTCTGTGTAATTGAAAAATGTTTTGCTGACCGTCAACCTCAGCACCTGCAGTAGTTTAAAATTATAATATTTCGCATTTGCAGTTTTATCATTGACAAAAGAATAAGGAAATAAAATATAATTATGATCGCCCCGCGATAAAAAGATCGTGCCAAGGTTCAAAGGACTGAGATTACAACGTATTGCACAATTTCGTCGTAAGAGAGTACAATTGCTATGTACCGTTGAGGAAAAAAACAGGCGAATTACTTTTAAAATATTATTGTATAAATAGTTAAATTCAAATTCTTATTTATTTAATAACAAATTATCCCTTGACTGAGAACATCATCATCGTTATCAACCCATATTCGGCTCAATGCTGAGCTCGAGTCTCCTCTCAGAATGAGACGGGATAAAGCTTAATATCCTTACATATTATTCCTTGCTATACGAGTAGGTACATAACATAATAAATATGAATAAAGTAAATAAATAATTATTAATCATTTATTATTCAACTTCATTGAGCGAGCTTTCTCATGCTCGGTGTAACTCTATCGGTATTCAAAGAAGTTTAATCAGAGTTACGCCGAGCATGATAGAGTTCACTCCATTGCGCACGGAGCAACTCTGAGCATTAATATCACGTACGTATCAGGTTAATGATCAATGATCATAATACTATAGACGTAATAAGACTAACTTGTTACAATTACGAGTAACATAACGGCAATAAAACAATGGCACGAATTTTTTGCGAGTTTCTGCTAATTATATACCCGTCCGTTATTTGAGCTTTATAAAGGTATGTTCACACGATGACGTACCGCAGGTTTCTTTTATCCTAAACCGCTGCTTAATGTAAAGCTAAGTCATGTGCCTACTCGACAGTACAAGGCTTTAGAAGGCTTTGTTTAGTCCTGGTCTCTAATTTTATATTGACGTTATCTTGTAGGTAAATTTCGCTTCAATTAAAATGTCTTTTACTGATTTAAATATTTGATTCATCAATAAATAATTATAATGTGTGAACTTGTATTACGCTAGATATAATGAATTAATATTGAAAATGAAAAAAAAAATAAAAGCTTAAGTACATGTATCTATACTAATATTATAAAGCTGAAAAGTTTGTTTATTTGTTTGATTGAATGCGCTAATCTCAGGAACTACTGGTCCAATTTGAAACATTATTTCAGTGTAGCCCATTTATCGAGGAAGGCTATAGGCTATATATTATCCCCATATTCCTACGGGAACTCCACAAGAGCTACTTCTTGTTCTACAGCAGTGAGCGAAAACGCGCGGCAGATAATGGCCGTGTGAATATAGCTTTACAGCCAATGTACGATAATACAATTTAGCTAATATGAGGGTCGATATACCTATTTGAAATAGTTTTAGTTTTAATTGCATACTTTTCTGTTGATAGTTCATTGACATTGCGATTAATTAAAACTGTATTTTTAAACTACAAAGTAGCAAGTGAAATATATTCGGGCTAATAAACATTTACTTTAGTAGCCTTGTTACAATATTTGAATGAAATTATTCAAGCGATTTTAAAATCAGATATCACTCTTAGATTCTATTTTTGTATACCTATTATCTACTTACGAATCTTTACAATAGGGATGATGACAGTTTTATAATTGTATATAAATTAAGAGTATGCTAATAGTAAAGCAATTTTGTAAAAGTAACAGGGTAGATTCTGCGATCATTACTTTCGGAGCTACAGGGATTTAAAGGGTCAGATTTGCGGCGCTGTCACAGATCCCTGAAAAACGCCCCATACAAAATGGTACGAACTAATGACGTCGTAGGTAATATAATAATTGTTAGATTTGTATGTGCGTTCAAACAAAATTACTAATATCTTTGTTATTTGTGCGTTTATGTTTATAGTTCACATATTAAAAAATGTCACATTTAATGTAAGGAAGCTAAAACTGTATGAATTTTCATCTAATTACGATAAAAGATTTTTAATAGATTTTGAAATTTTATAATCTCATTTATTTTGCAAATATCCAGACAATCTTTGCTTTTCTATATCTATACTAATATTATAAAGAGGTAAAGTTTGTAAGTTTGTAAGTTTGTCACATTTTTTAAATGGGGTAATCTTCGGAACTACTGGTCCAATTTTAAAAATTCTTTCACCAGTAGAATGCTACATTATCGGGGAGTGCTATAGGCTATATTTTATATTGGTATCATATATATTAGCCGAGTTGTCACAGTTTTTGTTAGACAGGTCGGACTGAAAATCCTCTTAAACAGACTTATTCGCATGCGCTGCCTTAACTATTGTGTAAAATTGAAATTAATGTATAGAGACTTTATGTATCTTTAAAAGTTTTACAAAAAAGTCCGCGACACCATATATCTATCTTCTATATATTAGCAGATATTAGTACCTTTTGTGTTTTAAAAATTATTAATTTTATATACTTAGGTTTACGTCATTATTTATACAAATAAACTTTAATCCTTATTAAAATAAATTATTTAATAATCACAAGGATATTATGGAGATAAGATTTGCCCTTTACAGTATGTTAATTACTTAAATAATATCGGAGATAATACAAAATTTCTAAAAGACGCAGAAATTCCGCTATATGACGCCCGGCGACTTTCATTTACGTAGTTCCCGTTCCCGTGTGAATATGGGGATCAAACATAGCCTATGACACTCGCAAATAACATAGCTTTCTATTGGTAAAACAATTTTCCAAATCGGTCCAGTAGATCCAGAGATTACCTCCTACAACCACACGAACTTTACCTCTTTATATTATTAGCATAGAAGTCTCTATTTCTCTTGGTCATACCACCACTCTCGAAGGACTGGACCGATTTTGCTAAGGGTAGGAGTAAGATAGAGAAGTTACAGGGTAGGGTACGGGTAGGGAAGCGTAGGGGTAGTGTAGGGGTAGGGTAGGTTTAGGGCCGGGTTTAGGGTAGTGGTAGGGTAGGGGTAGAGGTAGGGTAGTGGTAGGGTAGAGGTACGGGTAGGATAGGGAAGTGGTAGGGTAGGGGTAGGATAGGCGTGAGATAGGGGTACGGGTGGGAATGGGGTAGGAAAGGGATAGGGTACGGGGAGGGTAGGGGTAGGATGGGGGTAGTGGTAGGATGGGGGTAGGGTGTAGGTAAGGTAGGCGTAGGATAGGAGTAGGTTTGGGGTAGGGTAGGGGTAGGGGTAGGGTAGGGTAGGGGTAGGGTAGATGTAGGGGTTGGGTAGGGTTGGGGTAGTGGTAGGGTAGGGGTAGGGTAGGGTAGGGGTAGTAGTAAAGTTAACATCGAAATTTACGCGGACGAAGTCGCGGGCGTCCGCTAGTTATGTATAAATTAGTTAACATTGTCTTTATTTACCCGAATGTATCATAAAAATCAATATATTCAAACCTAGTCATCATCCCCATTAGAAAAATCGTAATAATAGATATTATATTATTGACTTCAGTAGGTATATAAAGTAAAAAGCTTTTTATGTTAATTAGCGTATTTCATACATACTGTACCAGGAGATAGAGCAGTGATAGTCCAGTGGATATAACCTCTGCCTCCGATTCCGGAGGGTTTGGGCTCGAATTCGGTTCGGGGCATGCACCTCCAACTTTTCAGTTGTGTGCATTTTAAGAAATTAAATATCACGTGTCTCAATCGGTGAAGGAAAACATCGTGAGGAAACCTGCATACCAGAGAATTATCTTCATTCTCTGCGTGTGTGAAGTCTGCCAATCCGCATTGGGCCAGCGTGGTGGACTATTGGCCTAACCCCTCTCATTCTGAGAGGAGACTCGAGCTCAGCAGTGAGCCGAATATGGGTTGATGACGTACGGGGAAGCTAAATCGCTTGGCGATACGTTGTCGGTAGGGTGAGGTAGCTTGGACTTAGTACGCTGCTCCAATGTTTATTTATTAAGAAGGTGCATTATTCAGGGAAGTGTTCTTTTCCCCAGCCGGGCTAGCATGGGCAAGGGATAAAATTTTTATCCACCCATTATATCCACTGACTAAGGATATAAATCCACCCGTCATAGCATGACCACAAGGGAAAGACAAATTAATCCCCGATTGACATTACGCGTGGAGATCTTTTCCTCGACTATGGCATATGGAGTGGATAAAATGATATACTTTGGGACTTTTGACATTTAAACGCGATAAATTTATCCCTGTGAAGTTGATATGGGGATAAAACTTTACTTAAAAAAACAATTATGTCTCGCATGTTTTGGTCTTTAACAATTGCTTCGCAATATGGGGTAGGGTAGGGGTAGGGTAGCGGTAGGGTAGGGGTGGGGTAGGGGGGTGGGGGCGGGGGGGGGAAGGGTTGGTGTAGGGGTGGGGGAGGGGGAGGGGGGTAAGGGGGGAGGGGTGTTGGGGGTGTTGGGGGAGGGGGAGGGGGGTTAGGGGCGGGGTAGGGGTGGGGTAGGGGGGGTAGGGTAGGGCAGGGGTAGGGTAGGGGTAGGGCAGGGGTAGGGTAGGGGTAGGGCAGGGTTAGAGGTAAAGAAGGGTAGAGTAGGGATAGAGAACAAGTGCACTTATGTCAAAACGAAGCTTGACCGGGTCCGCTAGTATGATAGATACTATAGATACCTACTACAAACCACCGCAAAAAACAATCACCAAACAAAACAATGCCAACAGAAAACAGATAAATAATATGCACAAAAAAACCAAATATTATCAAATTTACGTTTATTTCGGACTATTAATATACCTAATGCTAATTTATAAGATATATACAAATGGGTTGACAAGTCTTTCCCTCCGTTTATCCACCGGGAATATTATATCCACCGACGTGCCCATGCGCGGTGAGTGGATAAAACGAGTGTGGGGGATAAACGTTTTATCCTCTCCCCGTGGATAAATTTCTCCCTTGCCCGTGCTAGCCCTGCAGAAGTCGGTAATTTTTAAATGAAACAATTTATTTATGTAAGTACGCACCTACTTACCTACTTATTCGGATTACTTGGATAACAATCGTGACTTATCACAGTAATGTTTCCTGCTGTTGTTATTATATTCATAATTTTTTGCATCATTATAATGTAATTATGAACACAACTAAAACAATTTTGCAAAATCCGTGGTTTCCTTTAAAATTTTAATTATTTATTTCAGTGAATTAAGTAAACTAATAATGTCTGAGATATTTTACGTTTAGAACTATTCAATGTAATGATTAATAAAAAAATATTATGAGTATAGAATGATTATATAAAGAAGAGCAGTTTCTTGCCAACTCTTCCAGTAGAATCTACCTTTCGAACTGGTGGTAGTCTACACAAATAGTCAAACATGACGTTTCAAAAGTGTTTGTAGGGTAGATTTACTTGCGTTAAATATTTTTTTTTAATATTGATAGTTAAACGCCCCGTCATCAAATACCTTCCCAAAAAAAAATCATTTTAATTACCAAAACACCATTCGAATACATTGACATCATCATCATCATCATTATCAGCCGATGGACGTCCACAGCTGGACATAGGCCTCTTGCATGGACTTCCAAACAAAACGGTCTCAAACCGCCAACATCCAGCGGCTCCCTGCAACCCGCTTGATGTCCTCGATCCACCTAGTGGGGGGGTCGACCAACACTGCGCTTTCCGGTGCGGCATTCCAGAACCTTGGGACCCCAACTCAAAACTAAAACTTCAAACTCAAACTTCCTTTTCTAAATCGATCAATAACAGCCTATCTAGCTAATAAAAGCGTGTTAAAAAGGGTAACTTTGTACTCCTCAAACAGCAGTGAAAAAAACAAACTGGCTTTGAAACCGGCGCCCTGTCTGCAAAAGTTTTATTAGAAGCGTGTAGTTCAATTCGCTACTCGCTGCGGGGCTAACTTCAGCACGATTAAACTTTGCAAATTGTAAGCCAATTTCTTTGAGAACCATTTATTGCGATGTATCGTATTCGTAACTGTATGGGTAGGCGAGATCTATGTGGGCTAGTGTATTTATACCATGTTGGATATAGTATAGCTTTAGTTGAGGGATGGATTACGAGAATTTCGTCGTTAATGGTTACATGGTTAAATAATCCGGGAGGTCCTAGATTCAATTCAAACATATTGGATCATTATCGTATCCTCTACTAACACATCCAATAAAAAAATATATATAATGTAGTGACGTTTAAAAAACACTACATTTTTGCTGTTTTTTTTAATTTATAAAAATACTGTACGGGGAGGCGATACCTAGACGGGCTAGTGTAGTAGTATTTATAGCATTATGAGTTTGAGATGGTTCATGATCATCACCGTCAGCCAAAGGAGTCCTAGAATCTGATTCTACCTGTTGGATTCTCTTAATGAGATTATTGTTAAATTTTGCTTTTCAGAACTTATCTTTCTCGTCTTCATCGTAAACCTATCTAGTTAATAAAAGAGCAAGTAATGCTTGTCCCTTATTTCGTGGATTTGTCACATTCTGCAAGTTTTAAATAAGTAAGAAATACTATAAAAGCCTTTTAAACCCTAATAAGTACAGTCTTCCCATTTTAAATAAGTAAGAAATACTATAAAAGCCATATAAACCCTAATAAGGACAGTATTTGAAAGACAATATTCTAGCGGTCATATAATCTCAAGATGAAAGAGCTTAATATAATATGTTACATTACGGAACACGCGGAACACGCGGAACACGCGGAAACATGTTATTAAATAGTTTCCCTACATACGACCGCAAGGCGGTAAAGCTCGTGTTACACCAGATGATCTAATAGCCCCCAAAACCGATTACTGACAAAGTATTAGAATTTCTCACGTTGTGACCGCAGTTTTTTGTTTCTATGTTTTTAAATAGAAACAATTGCTTTATAGCATGTGTTAGTTTTGATTTACTTTGACTTCCAGAATGTTAAGGTTTTCATCATTATCATTATCCATGTCTGGTCCACAGATGGACTTCTGTACTTCTTAACATATGAGAATTGTATGATGTTGTTTGTCCATCTTGGTGTCCGGCCTAAACTGCGCTTTTGGGTTTGACATTTTCAGACCATGGAATCCCAGAATTCATCAGTTTTTTTTTGCTACCTAAAGATTTATTAGTTACTTCTGTGCTTTCAGATGTGAAGTCGCTATTCTAGCACCTCGGGAACCTAACGTAATTACTATTTGCACTACTTACTAGATTCCTTTTTACATTCTGATCTAAAGCGTAACCAAAAGCTGTGAAACGTAATGTATCCTTATGGTTTGACACATTGAGCTCTTTGCTGGACAACAATTACTTTTTTGATTTAAAGTTGATTTAAACGGAGTTAAAATAACTACATTACCGCGTTAATTAAAAGCAACAACCATAAGATAATAAATGATAGAGAATATATGAATAGATAAAGATATTCATATATCTATCGGCAAAAATCACAAATAATATTAGTTATATGCAAAGTACTCGATATATCCAACCACTATTATCCGTTACTTATTAACCATTACAATGTTGTCACGCCTAATTTATTTCCATTTTGGTTTGTACAACTTTCAATTTGCAGACATATTTTACAGTGTAACATTCCTGCCTTTTCTCTTATAATAAATGGCGACTTGATGAACTTTCGCTTTTAAATGTCTAACAACAATGGAGTAATGACAATATGTTATATGTGTTATGTGTTGTCTGACATAGTATTATGCTCTCACTTATGTTCACAAATGTTTTGTGTCGTTATATCTTTTGTGTCAGCAAATTTGATGCATTGTTAAATATTATTTTATTTAAAGTTGGGGTGTCGGGGTCACCTGGGTGGAGGGAATCAAGATATTTTCTCTTTCAACTACAAGGTAGATCTGACATACTAATAATTTTCTAACCGTATCCTTTGATTTATTGTTTATATTAAGTGTTTACTTTAAAAACAATGAAAAATGATTTATCAAAAGCATTTGATTGTGTTATAAAACCTTTTTATATTATCAAAGTTAAATGTTTCTATTCTACTTTGTACGTATTTGATAGCATTCATTTCAGACCATAATGAATTAATATTCTTTAGTAAATTGCATATAGATTAGCTTTTGCTACAACAATAGGTGCTATGGCCAAATACCATAACTCAGTTCTTTTTTGTGAATGATTGAATGTAGTTTTAAAAGCATTATATTCAAAAGTACAATAAAATTGACCTAGCTACTACTGTTATATTCTTTATCCAGAGAATACTAAAGCGTGTACCATAAAATTAACGACTACCCTTCACTAGTACATTGTAAGACTATATTATAGAAAACTAGCGGACCCGCTCAAGCTTCGGTTTGACTTATGATGCACTTCTTCCCTATCCCTACCCTACCCTGCTTCTACCCTACTCCTACCCTACTCCTACCCTACCCCTACATTACCTCTACCGTACCTCAACCCTACGCCTACCCTAGTCATACCCTACTTTTACCCTACCCCTAGGATTTAGGGGTTTTTTAAAAAATAGATGGCTATTCTCATATATACCGGATAAGCACAAAAAATTTCATCAAAATCGGTCAAGCCGTTTCGGAGGAGTATGGCAACGAAAACTGTGACACGAGAATTTTATATATTAGATGTTAATTCTTTTAAATATGCCTACTGCCCTCCTTTATTAAGACTCCTTGATATGCATATTAATTACTTCTATAGTGGTAAAAAGAAATTTTGAAAAATAAAAAAAATATTTTGGCGTTACATTCCTCCCATACACGCAAAGTGAGGATGATTTTTTTATTGTTTATCCCATGGTGTGGGGTATTTTACGTTATCCGTATTTTTTTTGCATTACATAAGTGATTAAAGTGCTTAACCTACGGAACACTAGACTGCACGTGGCTCGACACGCACTTGGCCGGTTTATTTTATTACATAGAGCTAAATTATGGGAAGATTTTCTTTCAATCGCGACCGTAATAGCTTCGCTTAATATCTGTAATTATGTTAAAGAAAAAGTGTTAACTGAACGGCAATGAACTTAAAGGTGCATTCTCTCTTATTTGGGCAAGAATTACTTTCATTTCTTTAGATACAAGTACATTAATAAATGCAATTCCATTCAATATCAGGCTTTCGTACTTTTAATATGGAAATCTTGTTACAATAATTTCAGTAAAAGTAAGTTTTGACCGAATTCCGATAAATAAAGACAATATGTAAGTTAATTTCCTACGAGTATAATAAATGTATTGTAGGTTACACATATTGTTGAGAATAGTACTTACTGATCATAAAATGTATGGCTATTTGTAGTAAATTCAGCAGTTTGCTATTTCTTACATCTATACATGTCCAAATTAGTATCATTTAATAAAAATATTATTAGTTTTAGACTGGTTTAATTTCAATTTTATTGAAAGTTGCATAATCTAGATATGGGGAATTATCTACGTTATAAAATACACGATTTCAAAAACACAGTACATTTTCAAAAATTATTAGCAACTATCAATTTAAATTATTTTTGGTGATTTTGATTTATTACTAAATACTTAGACGGTTAAGGGTCTGAATCCTTAAAACCTACTATTTCCCAAAGCCACCTCTGTCCAATCTCCATAATTGTGGTAGGTACATGAGCTGACGAACTTTCAGCTTTTATAAAATGACGAAGGTCTGGGGTTCACGGGCTCTTAGTCTATAGTGCATTATGTCACTCAAGACATAAGAAACAACTAGATATGAGTTATGGGTTTTCAAAATCCCCTAAACCATCATATCGCTACGAGCTACAACTTAACGATCACCTGCTGAACCTTATCATCGCTTACGCAACGCAATCTTTGAGTTATCTCAGATTTATTGCCGATAATCTTGGTTTAAAGTGTAAGTAAAATGGGCCTGTGAAAGTATTTTTTGACTTCTCTTTAATATTATAACATCTGTACTTAAACAGATTTTAACAGCAGATTAAATTAACTAAGACAAAACGGCTTTCAAGTAATCATCCGCGATGTCAATGTAACTGAAAAACTCTTAAAGTACTTGGTTTTTAAAAGTTCCTATTTAGTAAAATTAGTGTCTGTCTGTAATATCAAAATAACCGTGGTTTCTTAAAACGAACTTTTTGTCATTAAGAAAGAATACAATAAGGAACTTAAGCTAACTTCTCTTAATAACTATATAAGTCATGCCTACGTAGAATGGTCTGCATTTCCGCGCTGGACAGTCAGGTTTTGCAATAAATGAGCTAGCCCTTCTGTCACAAATTTTTGGAATTTTTTGTCTGCCCGGGCTAATTTCTGGAACGGCTGAACCGATTTTAATGGGACTGCTACTGGAAGATAGAGGAGGAGGATAATTTCGTGATCCCGAGTTTCCATATGGACGAAGTCACTGATTGTTAGTTCAAACTCAGGACAGGACTAAAGGAGAAACTAAGTCTCCATACAAATTCGGGCCCAAATTATACAAATGATACAGAGCTGAAAATTGGCCATAAATTAGGACAATTAAGGAGAACTCATGAGGCTAATTTTCAAAGAAATCTACATTTGCCTAATCAATTAAATTACTTGTAACAGGCGGGCAATGATTCGTATCCCTTTGACATAAAATTCATTGCACTATCTGTGTCTAACTGACAGGCGATAGTTCTAATAAGGATTTGACACTAACTTGATACATCTATTCAAATTATGATAATAAAGATATTTGACAATGACATCTCATTCATTAACAGCCTGCGTTTGCAAAGACATCTGACAATAAACGAAATACTCATAATTTTTTACGATCGGCGTGAAAATAACGAAATCAGCTTAATTTCCCTTTTGGCAAATACTATTTCGGCAAGAATGTAATGGAGTATTCCAGTAAATAAATACAAGATTTTTAGTAGATTTTTCATTTCGGTGTCGTTCGGAAAAGAAGTCCCCATTTCGGACATCTCCTTTGGCACCACAGAGTAACCAGAGTGAGTTAACTGCGTGCTGAAGCCGGTGAAACCCATAAAAAAAAACAAAAGTCACGCGTCTCCTTAACATCCGCATAAACAAACTTTTGCCATAATTTGTATTTCAAAATTGAACACTAACAACAATAACGTAAAATAATATAATACTAAATAATAACCAATAAAAAAATAATCCATTTTATTTTTTTAGTTTTTGAGAACAGTTTTAAAATCATTTAAATACTTAAGACACCATTTTTCTTGAATAATATTGAAATTACTGGTGCGAAGCTTCATGTCGTACTGACTCGAGAATGTATTAGATTTTGAATTTTGTATTCGTGGCGGGTACGACACCGCCGTGTTTCGTGCGCACCATCTGCCTATTATTGATTAATCTGTGATTGGCACATAAAGCTATTGGAATTTTCACAATACACAATATAACATTAAATCTCAGGTAACCGACTCCTTTAAAATAGTTCGGCACTTCGCCGAAGGTTCTCACGGACTATCAATTGGAGTCTAAGTAATGGAAAGCGATAAAATAGCTGGAGTTGACCGCATACCAGAATAAGTGCGTTCACACAATACCACATAAAGTACGCTTGAGTTACTTTAAACTATGACAAATTAATGTTAAGAGCACGCTGGCCAATTGATCGCATTCGTGCATTAATTTAGCTGAAAGCACATAAACTCGTAGCTGTTCTCCTAATCATACCAGTAAATGAACGATTATATACGAGTTAGTCTTAGGAGTCACTAGATTTTGTACGTGTGGGAATGTCGGGATAAAATATAACATATTCTAGACTATTATTATTTATATCAGTCTGTGTCATCAGGTTGATTATTTATAATAAACTAGCCGCTCATGGTTCCACCCGCGTTCCCGTGGGAATAACAGGATAAAGTGTAGCAACACTCAATTTCAAAATTGGTTCAATAGATCCATATCTATACTTTACCTTAATATTAGTTTATTAAATTTACTCGCTCGGTGACATTCACAACAATATAAAATATTGAGATTTACTTTTTTTAAAGAAATTGATTTGTAGCACGGACTTGAAAAGTTGGTCGTGTTATGTTCTCGTAAGTAGAACACATAGAGCCGTCAGTTAAAGTAACGATCATTAACATCTAATCGTAATCGTTATCGAGTCATTATCACCCTAACCTAGTTGTGCCCTATGCTGATGATTGATGATGATGACTATAGGTACAGAAGGTCGTTTAGTTGAGGTATTAATTCAATATGTATGTGTGGAAAAAAGTGCGAATATAGTAGCCTTAACAACGATTACTTTACATAAGCTCCAGTTAGATAACTAACAGAATTTATTAAATATTTAATAATAATCTTATTATGGTTTTATTATAAAGGATTTCTTATGCCTTTCTAGCCAGACATTCCTTATTTTAGCATGGCTGAAGTTTGTCAGTCTATCCTCCTACCGTAGGTAAGTACGGTAGCTAATTATGGAGTTTGGACCGTGGTGAATTTAGACAATTTTTTGGAAGAAAGAAACCTATATTTAGTCCAATTTGGAACTTTGAAGAAAAAAACTCATAGTCTGACCTACTGAACCCAAGACCTCATAATCCGATATGCATAGACTTACCACTAGACCACGAGGCAGCTTTTAGCATTAATGAGTATATGGGGAAGTCTCGCAATAGTTTAGAAATTATGAGCGAACGAAGAAATGAGCAACCACTAGTGACAATTATATGCGGGTCTTAAACAGAAAGAGGACGATGCAATGACGAAATGTAAACATTTTGGCGCCGGGAACAAGGAAACAAACGCCACTTTGCGGCTCCCATCAAAATAAACATGAAACTAGGTGACGTTTTATGTAGAGAGCCCTTTTAAGATTTGTCTGTATTTGAAGTGAGGAGGAAATGAATTGTAAATCATAGCTTTTCTTTGCAACTGTATTTACCTCAGACTTACATTTTAATTATCACATGAAAGAACTTTTTAAAACTTGCCAGT
Source organism: Bicyclus anynana (assembly GCF_947172395.1). Taxonomy (NCBI): domain Eukaryota; kingdom Metazoa; phylum Arthropoda; class Insecta; order Lepidoptera; family Nymphalidae; genus Bicyclus; species Bicyclus anynana. The sequence continues at coordinate 764,814 of NC_069089.1, read as the reverse complement.
TTTCTAACTGTCAGAATTTATTTTATAGTAGGTATTCTTTTAATGATTGAGCCCACATGATTTGTCAGACCCTTTACTAGTTGGGTAGCAGACATAACTAAAAATATATTTTTATAAATTGTTTTCCCTTTTTACAACACTCCACCTTCCGATTTTCGACCATCAATAGACCAGCATGGTTGCAACTAGGTATACCAAGTGTCCAATCAAAGCTCAGAAAGTGAAGTGATTTAGCTCACAAGTTTTGACCCACATAATTACTAACAGGGCAAGTAAAAACATAACGGAGAGTGACATCACTGCCCTAAATAATTTACTAGACCATCGACAACAATATTTGGAAAAAAAGAAAACAGCAAACAATGGTCGTCGACAGACTATAAATATAATTTATCTTGAACAATAAAAGCAAATCTCGAAAGACATTAATATAAAAGTGATATCAAAATGAAATAAAAAGCGTGGCTGGTTATTTTCAATTCGCAGTGAACAATGGACCGGTTGAAGGCTTTGTTTGTACGGTCTCATCTTTGGCTATAATTTCCACTGCAGACAGAATCCGGATGTTTTATGAGCAAAAGCAATCAGCTCCAAGTACATTAAGCAATAAGTTTTTACTATATGTCCAAACTTTATTTGAGTTATATCAAACTTTAACCTTTGTTGAAACATTAAAAAAATCCATACACTTTTGAATTTTGAATTTTTGAATTTTCAAAAATATTTTTTTATAATTTTTTATTCTTTACAAGTTAGCGGGCTAACTTGTAAGGAGTAGGAAAATCAAAAAAAATCAACATCCCTTTCGGTTTCTACACGGCATTGTACCAGGACGCTAAATCGCTTGGCGGTACGTCTTTGCCGGTAGGGTGGTAACTAAGCCGCGGCCGAAGCCTCCCACCAGCCAAAACATACTCATAAGACAATTTTTTATTTATGACAAAATACCAGGCAAAGATAACTTAGCAGTTGGAAGTGTTAACTGCAAACAAATTACATGTTCGAAAATTACATAGCTTACGTTATTTAGTAGTGTTTTCAAGAAATATTTGTATTTGCCGATCTAAGGAATAATGGATTTAGATATTGTTTTAAACAAACGCAGTGTTGGTCGACCCCCCATCAAGTGGACTAAGGAAATCTAGAGTGTTGCAGAGAGCCGCTGGATGCTGGAGGCTCGAGACTGTTTTGTTTGGAAGTCCATGCAAGAGGCACATGTCCAGCAGTGGATGGAGTGGCTGGTAATGATGATGATGAATCTAAACAATAATATCCTACATCTAAATTGTTAGATTCGTTTTAAGAGACGAATTGTTTGAGTTATGAAACTTAATTAGTTTTGGAGTCTATTTTTATATTATTTTTAATATTAATATATTTTTTAATTTTATTATGGCTATTATATAAAGTATGAGCAATTTGTGGTATTGCATAAGTTTTACCTGCACATGGGCTGTCACAAGTCAGATCAATACAAAGCATTGGTTGGACTGATGTGGAGGAGTTAAGTAGTTCAACAGAGTATATAATTGATCGTTTGATATCTATTAAATAAATTTTAACATCTGTAATTTATAATTATAGTTATTATCACAGCTGATGATAGTTTAAATTGCTAAAATATAGATGCGATTAAGATAATTATACCGTTCCTACTCGTAATGGTAAGGGAGCGTTTGACCCGCGGATGCGCAACTTTCTATGCGGTAGCTCGTGCCCTCACGTAACGTTTCTTAAACTTTACTCCACTGCAGTGACTGCAGTACGAGATTACTACTATTATGATATTTGTAAACGTTTGCAAAGGTTTGGTCTGGCTTTTTGTTCCTGCTACGTATTTAGTTTCTCAACAGGTGGGCCTGAAAGTGCTCATGTATCGCTCCACCCAGTTATAGTTGAGAACGCTGCACTCGAAATTGTGGACGAATACATATACCTAGGACATATGATCCAGTTACCTTACCTTACCTTATCAGCCGATAGACGTCCACTGCTGGACATAGGCCTCTTGCATGGACCTCCAAGCACAACGATCTCGAGCCGCCAGCATCCAGCGGCTCCCTGCAACCCGCTTAATATCCTCGGTCCACCTAGTGGGGGGTCGCCCAACACTGCGCTTTCCGGTGCGGGGTCGCCATTCCAGCACCTTGGGGCCCCAACGTCCATCGGCTCTTCGAACTATGTGGCCCGCCCATTGCCACTTCAGCTTCGCGACTCGCTGAGCTATGTCAGTGACTTTGGTTCGTCTGCGGATCTCCTCATTCCTGATTCGATCACGCAGAGAAACTCCAAGCATAGCTCGCTCCATCGCCCGCTGAGTGACTTTGAGCCTTCTAATAAGGCCCATAGTCAGCGACCAAGTCTCGGATCCGTATGTCATCACTGGCAACACGCACTGATCGAAGACTTTCGTCTTCAAGCACTGAGGAATTTCGGACGAAAAGATGTCGCGGAGTTTTCCGAACGCTGCCCAGCCGAGCTGGATTCGGCGATTCACCTCTTTCTCAAAATTGGACCTACCTAACTGGACTGTGTGTCCTAGGTATATATGATCCAGTTAGGTTGATCCAATTTCGAGAAAGAGGTGAACCGTCGAATCCAACTCGGCTGGGCTGCATTCGGGAAACTTCGCGACATCTTTTCGCCCGAAATTCCTCAGTGCCTGACAAAGGTCTTCGAACAGTGCGTGTTGCCAGTGATGACCTATGGTTCCGAGACTTGGTCGCTAACTATGGGCCTCATAAAAAGGCTCAGAGTCACACAGCGGGCGATGGAACGAGCTATGTTAGGAGTATCTCTGCGTGATCGAATCAGAAATGAGGATCCGCAGAAGAACCAAAGTCACAGACATAGCTCAACGAGTTGCGAAGCTGAAGTGGCAATGGGCGGGGCACATAGTTCGAAGAGCCGATGGACGTGTGTGTCCCAAAGTGCTGGAATGGCGACCCTGCACTAGTAAGCGCAGTGTTGGCCGACCCTCCACCAGGTGAACTGACGACATCAAGCGAGTCGCAGGGATTCGCTGGATGCAGGTGGCTCAGTATCGTGATGTTTGGAAGTCCCTACAAAAGGCCTATGATGATGATGATGATGATGACGTTTTTAGTATCTGTTTTACCCTTCCTATTTATATTGACGCGACATTCAAAACCTCTTTACCAAAAAAAACATCAAAATTGGTTCATATTCAAGTGACATATTTAAGTGGACTCAATAAGAATATTTTCATTGCCGATATTATCACATATGGGTAATATATGTGTCCATTTATTAGGTATATCAAATATTTATATCACTCTGCTCTAAATTACTATGAGCGAATCACGCGCACTGATCAGACAATTTAATATCGATTGAAATTAAATTTTATAGTGCAATAAATAGGGTCTCAATTTAAATTGATAGCCATTTGGACTTGTGTGAACTTTGTCGCCGACTGAAGCGGTTTCATATTACACGCGTAGTTCTATGGATTCAGTTGAACGTTTTAAGTTAGGAACTTTAATGGAAAATAATATCTGTTATTGATAACTTGGTAGTTCCATGGTGTTTTGTAGTTAAATGCCTAGTATGATCAATGATGATAAAATATATGTTTATAGAAAATTTTATTCATCTTCCCACGAACAGTATAAAAATTTTATAAATGTCATTTATAATTTTTAAATCTAAAATTTTGACTTTTTAAAAGTGGTAGTAGAATCGAGGCTAATTGAAATGAACGATTTTAAAATGTCATTTACTCTGATAAATTTTCAACTATTCTTATCTGTGCATTCACACCAAATTAGGTTTTAAGCAATGAAGATTCCTGAGAAAGTATTCAGTCATTGTTTTCAAAAAGTTTGCATGGATGTTTGTTACTCTTTAACGCCGCAACTACTAAACCGATTTTCCTTTTCATCCCGAAAAAATCTATGGTTCCCGAGAGATTTCTGAAAAACTAAATTTCACGCGGACGGCCGCTAGTTCATTATAAAAGTTAAATTAACTTAAAAGACTTAGCAGATAATACTGCTTGTTTTAAACGCTTTAACCCTTTACTTGAACCACACTTAAATAATGAACTATTTAGTTCACTCGGTTTATACTAGTATCTAATGCAACTCCGATGCACTTGTGATTTATTTAGGTCAAACTCTGAGTGTAATTTATACTGAATTAGCCTTATAAGTGTATTTAACTATCTGTGCACGCCAAAGAATTGAATGTTTTCATTTGAAGTACCGGCGTCTTTAAAAATAGGCGATTGATTGGTTTTATTAATTTATATAAGTCTATGATTGCATAACGATCCTTGATTTGACTTTTGGGTAGCTATGTAGATTGTTATAGTTTTCTTTTTCTTTCAAATGCAGTTCGGACCTGGGAAGTGGTGATAGCCCAGTAGGCCAGTGTAGTGGATTATTAGCCTTTTTATTATCACGTTTTGACAGTAAACTCGTGATCAACAGTGAGATCAATATATGATGATGATGATGATGATTTGGAAAGTTGGCTGTGTTACACAACTTTAAGCTATAGGTCCCGGTCACGTATTCTGAAGGGGATCGTTACAATGCTAAGCATTCTCCTATAAGCCTGTTAAGCCACTTTTGGGCACGGATATGAAGTTCACCTTCGAATTCCCGACTACAAAATACTATGAATTTTATCGCATTCTTTAGCCCAAAGTTTAATGTCGTTGCCTGTATACTCAATTTGCCGTGACGCATTTTATAACGGTTAAAGGACTAGACTCAACACCGAAGAAGCTATATACAGTTTGCTCCCCGCTTGTTGGACAATTGGAGTGTACCCACTCGTAATGCAACTATATCGCCTTGTTGGAAAGGAAGGGGAACATTGTTCATAAAAAAGAAATTACAAAGATTTTTTAAAGTTTATGGACTTAATATGTGATTAATAAATTATCACATGATGCATCCATTAAACGTAATATTAATGCAATAACTGTACGTAATGTAATATGTATACGATACAATAAGCAAAGTGCATCTGTGAACAATGTCCCCAGTACTAACGTAAACAGATGAGCCCACCGCGTGCCGCTTATCTACAGTTATAGCTGCCGGCGTCTCGGCGACGATGTATAAACATTTCTAGAATACCCCCCATAAACATTGCGCTCCTATTACTGCTTACAAAGATTTATATTGAATTAGAAGAGCAACGTTCTCAGAAATGTAATAAACGCAGTATAAATTAAGTATTCTATTAATTAAAGCATGATAGAGGATAAACAAAGTGCAACTGTGACCGATGTTATCAAGTATATTAATGTCTGAGATAAAAGTTATACAAGTAAACATAATTATTAGCTTTCCGCGTGCTTGAAGTTAATAGACTAAATGTCTAAGAATATTTTTGACATTGTATAGATCAGCACAGCAAACACTTCTAGTGGTAGCAAAGATGTAGCGTACGATGGAAAACGCTTGCCTAGAAGAAGCCAAACTCTTATCTTAAAGATATCCTTAAGTCGGTGATTGGGAAAACGGAAGCTGAAAGGCCATAACAACGAAGAGCCATAAAGCTTCGTACAAACCCAACGAACGTCAACGACATAAGGAGATTAGTGCAATAACTGGCGAATATATGAAATATGATAAAACGAAGAAGTAGGGTCTAGATCGAAAAGTTTCTTGGCTGACTCGCTAATAAACATACAAGGAACATTAAAAATGTAAAAGACCGGGCTGTATACAACTATACGGAACAAACAGCAATGCCGATACTGAAATGAAATGAAACACTATTGAATAATGAAAAGAATACATTCAAGAAACTGAAGAATATTACACTACCATAAGAAGAGAAACAATTACAGTAAACACTATTATAACCATATCGGTTTAACAACCAATTACGTCCCAACTGAGCACATCAAAATAGGCAAACTCAAGCAAATTCTCAGCTCAATATTGATTTATAATTTGTTAATTAACTTTTAATCGTCCGTGGGAAATCGCTCGCTCGTTCAAGCGATGTTTGTCGCTTCATTTACGCTGACCCAGCGTCGCTCGCTCCGACCAACGACCGACGTGTTCACTGCTCGCTCGCGTCCGGCGCAGTTTCTCACGCATTGAAAAACGAAAGTGTAATAAAGTGTATTTTAGAATTGGATTTCGCAAGTGACTGTTTATGATGTTCCGTCGTAAAATAATTAACGTTTTCCCTTCTTTATTTGTCTTTAATTCTGATGCTATCTGAACGTGTGAACTATCTCGTTAGGGGATTGTTGGAGATCATTTTCGGTTTCTTTGTGTTTGTACATAATGGTAACGTATCCGAGAGGTTTTAATTAATTATTTTATCTGATACATCTTTTGAGCAATTGATATTGAATTGTTTAATAAGATTTTATTTTTACCTTAGCAGTGTACTTTAGCCATGCAGAATGTGTAAGAGCATGTTGAAATGATGCCAAAGAAGTACCTACAAATACAATTGGATATATGACTTTCTTTGAGTATATTGATTTTTATTTTTATGAGACTTTCGGGAAAATTGAGTCAATATCTAAAATCTAAGAATATCAGGATGTTTGTATTAATAAATAAGGTCTAAGATTTCAAATAATAGAAATCTCGTAAAACCTGAAAACTGAGTATGCTGCGCTGCCCCCCCGCTCCGCGCCCGCTCATGCCTCAGGCGGGCGGCGGCATGCTCTACATCAAAGCTAACAAGACTGACCTGGAACAGTAGATAGCCAGAGTCGTACATCCAGAAGTCGTCCGGCGCGTTGCCCGGCTTGCTGAGGTGGATGGCGAGGCAACGCTGCAGGATGAGTGTGCAGCGCTGCCCCCCCGCTCCGCGCCCGCTCATGCCTCAGGCGGGCGGCGGCATGCTCTACATCAAAGCTAACAAGACTGACCTGGAACAGTAGATAGCCAGAGTCGTACATCCAGAAGTCGTCCGGCGCGTTGCCCGGCTTGCTGAGGTGGATGGCGAGGCAACGCTGCAGGATGAGTGTGCAGCGCTGCCCCCCCCGCTCCGCGTCCGCTCATGCCTCAGGCGGGCGGCGGCATGCTCTACATCAAAGCTAACAAGACTGACCTGGAACAGTAGATAGCCAGAGTCGTACATCCAGAAGTCGTCCGGCGCGTTGCCCGGCTTGCTGAGGTGGATGGCGAGGCAACGCTGCAGGATGAGTGTGCAGCGCTGCCCCCCCGCTCCGCGCCCGCTCATGCCTCAGGCGGGCGGCGGCATGCTCTACATCAAAGCTAACAAGACTGACCTGGAACAGTAGATAGCCAGAGTCGTACATCCAGAAGTCGTCCGGCGCGTTGCCCGGCTTGCTGAGGTGGATGGCGAGGCAACGCTGCAGGATGAGTGTGCAGCGCTGCCCCCCCGCTCCGCGCCCGCTCATGCCTCAGGCGGGCGGCGGCATGCTCTACATCAAAGCTAACAAGACTGACCTGGAACAGTAGATAGCCAGAGTCGTACATCCAGAAGTCGTCCGGCGCGTTGCCCGGCTTGCTGAGGTGGATGGCGAGGCAACGCTGCAGGATGAGTGTGCAGCGCTGCCCCCCCGCTCCGCGCCCGCTCATGCCTCAGGCGGGCGGCGGCATGCTCTACATCAAAGCTAACAAGACTGACCTGGAACAGTAGATAGCCAGAGTCGTACATCCAGAAGTCGTCCGGCGCGTTGCCCGGCTTGCTGAGGTGGATGGCGAGGCAACGCTGCAGGATGAGTGTGCAGCGCTGCCCCCCCGCTCCGCGCCCGCTCATGCCTCAGGCGGGCGGCGGCATGCTCTGGAACAAACAGACACATATTATAAATAAAAATATATTATTAAAAGCATTTGTTTGGTAGTAGGAGGCGGTGGCTAGTTACCACCTTAACGGCAATGATGTACCGAAGTACGAAAAAGTTACATAACAGCACAAGAGTAAAATTTTAAACTTTTTTGTTTAGGTCAAACCTTGCAACTGGATGAAATCTGGACTGAAATACTTGGTAAATAAAGAGTGTTGAGTTTTTACCAGTAGTAAATAAATTAATAAAATATGGATTATACAATATGGATATCCTTCCTACATCCAGCGGTGGTAAACCATTGGTCAACACAAGCGGTTTAGAAAATATAGCACCTGCCCTTACATAAAGGTGGAGAAATTGAATTATAGAGCGGGCTTCAAGTTATCCGGCCACATTTAAATGCGATAGGAATCTGGCTGTTTTCATAGCGCGAGCCAATTATTTGACGTGTTTATATAAACGTTGATTACCTACTTTATAGGGCTTGCGTTATTAGCAAATAGCGATAGAAATGTACACTTTACAATGATTTCATTAGCTTGTCTTAATTAATTATTATTGCTTAATCTCGGAACAGTTTTATGTGTTGGATTGGAATGTAATACGCAATCAGTAGGAGTATTGTGATAACAATGATTTAGTAGATTATTTATTATAGATAATTTTTGTCAAAAACTATTTGACTTATTTTTAATATTTACACCACACCACGTAAGCCATACCTTCAACATAATTAGTATGTATTCTATTTTCATATTCCCGGAACGAGAATTACGCGGGTGTAGTTATTTTTATGTAAACAAGAGAATTGCAGAGATCATATTCAGATTGAAGTTAAAAGATGCAAAACGCTTCTTACGCATCCTACATCCTATAGATCCTATAGATATCATTATCAAGGAATCCAGTAACCAGTGTCTTGCATTGCAATTAAAATATAGTGAAAGAGATTAAGAATTTAAAATAATAGTTCCTGCGCACACTCTTCGGTATGTAAGTATCCTGTGAAATACAGAAAGACCAGCTTATTTACTGCAGAGAAAAGCCAGATTTATTGCCAAATTGCATACTAATTTACGCTATTTATTCTCATAGTGCTTAACACGATGGACGTATAGCGTCCGCGTTCGTTGCATAAAGGACGCTGGACGTAGGTCATTGAATGCTAATCGTTGGATTCGGTGAATGGTGGGTGTTGGACTTTGGACGGTGATGTTGAAAAGTTATTATTCCATTTGTCAGTATTACCGGGGACACCTGAATCAATAAACTGCACTGCAATAATTTATTTGCTATCACGGCAAATTATGTAACGCATTGCGTTTGATATGGCGCGTTGTCTTCTAACTTTATTGCGTTTATTTGTAGTGTTTGTTTCTACTCAGCCATTTTAAGTTATTTAACTTAAAGAATTACAATTTGCTTGTTTACTCGTTCATGTATTCTGCCTTGTAGGTCCAGTGGTTAGACTGTGAGGTTTCGCATCACGAGGTCTTGATTAAGGGTTCAAATCCGGAGTCATGGTCATGGTCATGCAAATCTTAATGTAATTTTTTTTCTTCTAGTTGATTTTTTTATTCACAATAGACTTACGCTTGACTACAATCATGTTTGGTGGAAAAAAGTGATGAGGTCTAGGTTGGTAATCCGACCAACTCTCATTGGAGTAACGCGATAGGTCTAAGCTCAATATCCTACTAATATTATAAACAAAATTTTGAATTGATGTATGTTTGTTTGTCCAAGGTGGACAGAATATGATATCAAGCGGGTTAACGGAGTGCTACTGGAAGCAGGCAACTCGTGAACTGTAGTACTTAGGATATCTTACACATTATGTGTTTGTAAAATTATATATACCGAAATATCGAACGAAGTTGCCAAGCTCAACGTTAATGATTAAATCACAAAATAAACAAACAACGATTTTTAACGAGCTAACGGCAATACAAGTGTTACCTTCTGTTTTTGTAAAGTCCTTCAGTTTTATTATAGTATATATTTGAAAGCCGTGAAATCTTTTACACACAGACAAAGTGATTGCCGGCAGCCCTTGACATGACAGTTCCAGCATAATGGAACATTAAGGTTGACGACCACTGCATCGGTCAATTACCTAAACAATAGGCTACCCTTGTACCATTTACGGTTGCTTACAATTATAATAATTAATCGATCTATCTGTCACCTATTGAACACTTTCTTAATAATATTATTTTTAAAGATTAAATAGCTTTTTGCGATTTTAATTAAAAAGACCGTTACTTTGCGGAGCATATTTATATGTATTAAATTTATTTTAAAACACTTAGCCGCGTTTCAACTCACGTGATAGGTACAACGTCGGAGTATGCCCGACTAGTTTCAAACCATTACGGGGCCCTTAGTCATGAGCTGGTTCTTGCAACTTAACTTAAATATTTATGTGTAGGTACATCAATAACTACATATAAATAAAATAGAAGCGTCTTTATGCGATTTCAATATAACTGTGTTTCTTAAGTGCTTACAGTTATTTAAACGATACCAAAACAAAAACAAGCTTTTTAATAATTTTTGTCTGTCTGTCTGTCTCTGTGTTTTGTCCGGGCTAATATTTAAAACAGATCTTAATGAGACTTTCATTAGAAGATAGAGGGGATTATGGAGCGACATAATATGGGCTAATTTTTATCCTGTAAAACCCCTAGTTCCCGTGGAATTAGTAAAAAATTAAATTTCACATGGATAAAGTTCGAACTAATGGGACATAATATTTTGACAAATTCTTATGTGTTTAGTTTGTCCATTTGGCTATTACCATAGGTACTATGTAACACAAACAACAATGTTGCTAAGAAACTTATCTACGTATTGCCAAAGAATTCTATTTATAGGCTCCACGCCGGTTGTGTGGTCTTACAAACTGTCGGCAAAATCACGGCTATTTGACCGTAACGCGTTTAGTTAAATTGTAGCGAGAGATAGCACCAGACCCGGCATTCTGTAAAGTTACAACGATGTGACATCGCACATTCCCATGGCAACTTCGTTGTTAGGGACATTTTATTTTTGGTATACAAATAAAGTTCAAATGCTTTAGTCTGGCAAGTTCTTTGATAACACTCCCATGATATGCGGGCGACCGGGAGAAAGACTGCGCGGATGTGAAATCGTGCGTACGGGGAGGTGACGTGCATCAGTCGTGGTTTTTCATTCATCGCTACACGCCCCCCGCCCCGCACGGATTATCGGCAGTGTTACGAACGAAGTTGCCAAGCTATAATAAAATATGTTACAAGCGAATATTACGTCGTCATCGAATCCCACCCCTGTATTTTATTCAGTTTGCTTAAATTTTATAAATATATAGGTAATAATAAATATCATTGTTAATAAGTACCTACCATAATAATAAACTTTCGCCATCGTATCTTTTTAAGCTTTAAAAGAGATTTTACCTTTATACTTTTCTTTCTTTCTTTCTTTCAAAGGTTCTAATTTTGTTTCAAAATTAATTAAAATTACTTCCTCGATGTGTTTAAAAGTATTTTTTCTACATTATTTTTGTATACCTACCTGCCTATGCACTTTAAAAAAGTCAAGTGTATATATATTTCTCTTTTGTAGTGTCTCCACCACCCGAATGGTGATTATACTATTTGGGTGGTGGGGACACTATCAAACCTGGCAAAAAAGCTCACCAACTGGTTGTTGGTATAAGTGAGCGGATACCTTTACATTCTAATATACTTCATAGCACAGCCATTCGCTCATTTGTTTGCATAAAATAACGATTACATCAAAGCCATAGTGCACGCACTAAACGCTTAATATTAATTACCTGCGCGACTTTATATCAAAGTTAAGTAATACAAGATAATTGGTTTAATAATTTCCTTCTACGGCGTCTTACGTTTTAAAAGCCTTGTCAACATGGCTCGTTAGGGATTTGTCACTAGTCATCATTGGGTAACGAATTCTCCGAAGGGCCCACATATAAGTCGATTGTAACAAACGCATTACTCTGTGTCACGCCAAATATACGTTGGCCTTAAGAGACAACATGCCAGAGAGGCACTTATTCCCTTTACGTTTTAAAGGCCTTGCCAACATTGCCCGGTAGGGATTTGTCACTTGTCACCCTTGGGTCTACGAAGATACTACGCTTTGTCACGCCAGATATGAAGAGACAGAGAGACAGACGCCTTAAGTGACACCACACCAGGCAACTCCTAAATATTTAAAGTTTTACATTTAATTTCATTTCTATTAGGTGTTATCACTCAAGAGTCATAAAGTTTCACAAAAATAAACACTGAATCAAACTGGGTTACCAAGATATTAAAGCTAAAGCGACATGTAAGAAAAAGGAGATGCATTGAACACAAAACAACTTATTAATTGTCAAACAATGTAGGAAATCATTGAACGAACATTAATCTAAACCAAATAGAGCCATACAGTATTCAAATTGAATATCCAACATTATAGCGGAAGGCGAATAATTATATAAAGCGACATAATTTCAGCGTCTCAAATAACCGCTAACACATTTCCATAATCGGATACTTTGGTTCAACTTGCATCCCTTTGAGACTTCTCAAAAATGGAAAATGTACCATACGAATACAACATTAAGGTTTATAACGCCCTACAGTTGAATACAAGTTAAAAGGTAAACGCGCATGTTCAAGACTTCAGTATGGCACGGTACAATAGTTTCTGAATTGTGTTACATAACTTTCGTTGATTTACTTCGCAGGGAAGAAGTTTTACTTGGAACAGAAATGCGCGATACTTTGCCAAGCGTCTTGACATGTTGTTGAAATGTTGACTAAGTAATTGCTAGAAATTTTTTATATTTATCGACATATTGAGTTATAGATATTACTAGATGGACATCATAAAACTCATTTGTTCATCATTATCAGCCTATTTTAATTACCCACTACACGGATAGGATTTGTAGCTTATACATACGCCGCTACTCCATTGCGGGTTGACGGATAATGTTTTACTCTTAATGGTCAAGTTGCCAACACCAGTAAGTATTTTACTGAAATTTTCTTGGAAGAAAGAAGCTCTCTAATCCAGGACCATTTGATCTGAAGCCACTTGACTTTCACAAAATCACTTTTGGAGCCATGACTTAGGGGCTTCGTTAGCTTTTAAGTTGCTGCTTGCAAAGGAGGGAGAGTGTGTTTATCGTGAAGTTTTTTTTAGAATACAATATGAGGATAACTACAGAAGAATCAGATTAACATAGAACTACGAGTATTTAGAAGAGTGAATTAACATATTTGGCAGAATGGATGTACGTTGAAATTCTGGTAATATGGTTGAAAAGGTGACACTGCACCAGAATTTAAAGTGTTGGTGGAAATTCATACGTTTAAACGCATCGCAGATAATGGACGGTTAGGCGGCGAAGACCCTACATAAGGCTTTAGTCGAGCAGAGGATATCCATCGCTTAATGATGATAGTGACCACAACAACTATATCAATTCCGGTCAAAAGCAAAATTAAAAAGAAGATACACGTCTAACTAAAAATCGTCACCTTTTTTGGAAGTTGGCTAAAAATAAAACACGTTTTAATCTGGGTTAGTGAGGCACTAAAACGCTTGAGTGGTGGTGCGTAAAAACGTAATTAAAAGTTCGGCTTTCGGGGTTTATAAATTGATTTATTAATTGATCCAGTACACTGCCTTTGTCGGTCCAATGGTTGCCTGTTTTGTCCATGGATTATAAGGTACCGGGAAGTAATTTTATGTATTTTATTGATGATGATAAATATTGTTTTTGTGTAGTTTTCACGTTGAACAAAATTATTATTTAATTAATTTGTTATTAAATATAAAAAGTACATGTATTTTTTAAATTTACAAAAGACTTTTTGTCAGCGGGCGGATTTTAGCTATAAAAATACTTTCTACGCACAATGTCACTGTATTTACCATTTATATAATAATTGTCGTAATTGTAATAATGTTAATCGGGAAGCAGTAGTAAGACCTTTTAAGTCGAATTCAACATTCCATTGTATAGGGACAAGTTTAAAATCAATACATTCTATGATTGTTTGTTTTATAACCACTTACTTAAAGTGAGAACACACGAACGAATAAATGCACTGCGTTTCATTTGGCCTGGTGATTTTGAGTCACAAACTTGGTCGCTTAAACTGTATGTTAACTCTCAAAGGACTTTTAATTACAATACGGCAAGACGTTCGGATTCAATTCCATCACGCAAGGATAATTCTTAAATTTGAGACATAAAAGATTATCGCCTGCTGGATTAGTGCCTTGTCTATTCCTATAATAGAAGGGCAAAGAAAGAGGCCAAGATAACGTAATATGCTTGACATGTCGCTTAATTTAACTGTAATATTATGCCTTCTAATGTTTTTACTATATTATACATTGTTTCTAGTTCAATTTATATTTATTATACTAGTGACACAGTCGGCATTTTGTTTATTAATTACTTATACTGATAATAAATTATTTATTAAAATCTGTTTGTCCAGGTTGCAAAACGTGCTAAACATATTGCATACTATAGTATAATATGTATGAAATTATTTACTTTCCTCGATATATACAATATACTCGTACATACAGACACTCGAAAATCATAGCACTATTTTGGAAGTCGGATAAAGATAGTCTTCTAAGGTTTAACTAAGACCGCAACAGCATTTACGTCTGTGTACACTTATCTTTAACTGGTAATTGGACTGAATTCTATTCCGTATACAAGAATCGGAGCCTTGAAATGATTCGTGTCATGTCAAGCATTCCCATTAATATAACATGGCGTGCTATAAGGGACCTGTTTTAATCTTTAAATCCATTATATAAATATAATTCCATCATTAAATGTTTTTTTATTATTATTTTTCCATTGCGAGCTCACCTGTTGAATTACAATGAAGTCTAAGATAGTATTTTTTATGGCTTGCGCTTGACTACAATCATGCCCTGATGGACTGGATGGATGGATAAGCAATAATAAGATTTATTTACGTTAAGGTGTATCGCTTCTTTGCTTCGATAGCGTAATAACTCGAAAAACACAATTTTTTAGAAGACTTTGTTTTTATTTTTGTCTAAACTAATGAGTTATTCAAGTAAATTAAGAATTACTTTAAAAAAAGAAGATGAGATTTTACACAAAACATTTTTGAAAGATAAAATAGTCTCTTGTAAAATCGTGTACTGACGTGACAACGTCTTATAATTCAATGGAGTCGGCTGCACACTCAAAAAAAGACGACGTCATGTGTCGTTCCCTCGCTCCAAGGTTGCCAACTTTTTTTACAAGAAATAAAGTATATTCTGGTCTATGAAGATTATTAAACAGTTTATTATTTATATTTAATTTATTTATTATTAATTTAAACATTTTAGAAAAACGAACATTTTCTTTTGAAAAATGCAACCATTCCATTCGTTCACTATCGTCAGTAAACCGACTTTACAGACAACCGTTTTTCTGTGATTATCACATTACTGAAGGAAACAGGCGGTATTTTATTTACCATCAGGTAAGCCATCTGCTTATTCCATCAGTCATTAGAACGAGATTAAAAAAAACCTATAATATCTCACACTTTGGTGTCTACAAAATGTGAAATTAAATTTGTGACGTCACATAGTGCCCGCAAATGACGTCACAAACACATCAATAATAATGTGTCAGCTACAATGTACAGACACATTAAATATTATGCGATAGACCGTTATCACAGCATGTAAATTAGAAGCATTTTCGGCATCGCGTGCCGTCTAGCAAATTGCCGTACTCCATTGAGAATTAAGGTCGTGCCACACTGGAGGGTGCTATTATAACGGCATCACTGCCATTCTAGTGTTGTGTAACCCGTTGCGGGTGTTGTGTGTTTACATCACCGATCGTATCGTCTCGTTCAGGAAACAAAGCTTATTGGTCGGCCGAGAATTGTAGACCTTCAGGAAGTTAGCCGTGGATGTAGGCAGTACTTTATTGGACCGTTAATAGATACTTACATTACGGGTTTTTGTATTATTAAACGCTGTGAAATAGCTGATTTGAATTTAGATTCATTGAAATATTTTTAAAAAGGAAATATTTTTGAAATATTTGTAAAAGAGGAGTGTTATTTTTTTTCTTTTTTATAAAAAAGATTATTTGACATGTTTTTTTAACATGATCAATGTTCCCATTCCCCCCCAACTAGTCGGGAAAGACTGTATTAGGAGTGGGTACGACAATAGACCGACGGGGCGGGGATCTAACCACCATCCCTCGGTGATGAGTTCGACCGCTCTTGCCGTTGAGCTATTGAGGCTCTAAATTGATGTATCTGAGGTGTGTGTGAATAGACAAATTATGATGCGTTTCTCTTTGTTTGACAAGTGACAAAATCGAAATGGTTCCTAGTTATATACGATAAAAACCGAATATATCGCCTTTTTACTATAACGTCGACTATATTTTCTTGTAGCAATAGCGTAGTAAATGCAGTGTCAGGGGATATTTAAATATTACAAATTAGTTTTTATTTGACGAAAAAACAGCTGTAGTCTGCTGGGTTATTCGCTAAGTCGGTGCATTTTGATGATAAACCTAACCGAGCCTGATAAATAAAATTAATTGTCCTGTGTAATAACCCTACGATTTATTTTTGTTCAAAGATTAAGAAGAAAGTTAGCCCTTGACTGCGATCTCACCAGATGCTAAATGATGCAGTCTAAGATGGAAGAGGTACAACATATACAAGACTAGCGGCGCCCGCGACTTCGTCTGCGTAGAGTCAAGTTTTTCAGAAATTCCGCGATACCATTGATTTTTACGGTATGAAAAGTAACCTGTGCGTTAATGGAGAGTAAAATCTATTTCCATTCCAAATTACAGCCAAATCGCTTTAGTAGCTGCAGCGCAAAGGAAGAACAAACATACACATACTACTGTGATTAATCTACTTAGCTAAAGTTACTTTTCTAAGTAAAATTTTAATTTGTAAGTTTAACCGGACAACAAACAACAATGCCGTATATACCTTTAGCACTAGAACTTTTTAAGTTTACCTATGTATAGATTATTATTAATGTTTCTTGTTGTCATTGTTGGTATATCAATTAATTAATAAATAAATAAGGCTTTTTCTATGTTCTATGTTTCTACTCATACTTCTGACGATTGTAACTTGTGGTTAGGCTCTTTAAAAGGTTGAAAAAAAGCTCACTAGTCAACTCGAGACTCGTTTATTTTCGTTTCTACATTACAAATACACAATATAGCGTTGATCCCGCTAGACGTTGCCTAGTTTCTACCCGGCGCGGAACTTTCCTCACTTTTTGTCTCCGCCATACCATACAGATGTTCAGAGAAAGTAATCTGGCCTTTCTAGGCTGATTACTGATGATAAAAGCTTCGGAAGATTTATGATTTGTTTGAAATGTTCCAACTGTCACAACATGGGACATGTGGATCGACGTAAGGTTGTTGTAACCCAGTTTAGGACAAATGAAAAATGAAGTGTAGTTACTTGTTTATACTTTGAAGAAATTGCCAATATTGGTATGAATTATTTTTAGGTTTCTGAATATAAAACGGAATCCTAATAAGATCCCTCTGTCACAGTTAATTTCCAACGAATCTACCGACTGTACCAATAGAGTTTGAGATATTTTATCTTAATTTCTAGTGAGCGACGAATGTGGCTTAAGCGATACCTAAGTCTTTTAAATACAAAGACGCAAGGCTAGTCTCCATCCATAGTCATCCAAACTGTAGTGTTTGTGTTTAGTCTATCCATACTGTAGTGTTTGTGTCTACTAAATATATTACCTATATTGACTGTCTCATATATACTTGAGAGCCGTGATAGCCCAGTGGATATGACCTCTGCCTCCGATTCCGGAGGGTGTGAGTTCGAATCCGGTCCGGGGCATGCACCTCCAACTTTTCAGTTGTGTGCATTTTAAGAAATTAAATATCACGTGTCTCAATCGGTGAGGGAAAACATCGTGAGGAAACCTGCATACCAGAGAATTATCTTAATTCTCTGCGTGTGTGAAGTCTGCCAATCCGCATTGGGCCAGCGTGGTGGACTATTGGCCTAACCCCTCTCATTCTGAGAGGAGACTCGAGCTCAGCAGTGAGCCGAATATGGGTTGATGACGACGATATATACTTGAAGTGGGGGGGACGTGCGTTGCTGGTCGTAGTGGTGAGCTAGTGATTTACTTCTATTACAGTAAGGACTAGGGTTCTTACACATTGACGATTTCTACGAGGCACCGTACCGAAACGCTAAACCTGAAAAAAAACTAGCCACGATTCACGACCGATGCCTACCGCCAGACTAAATATCAATGCCAGTGTTTATCGGATCTCTACCTTAATATCTTAAAATAAATAAATGCAGGTCAATTTCAAATGTATCAAATAGTCTGTCATACAAACACCTAAATGGGGCACTTTATGAATAATCAAAGTTACAAAATTTCAAGTTACGTCGGCATCAGGAAGCTCTTAACTCCATTTGCAAGTGGCATATTCCACTTCGTTCAGTAGGTGTCTTGTTGTAAACTCTCTGATAGTGTCGGGAGACTCGCGATAACTTTCTGAGATCGGGCATGACAGCCTCACAAACATTCTTAGAAACATTCGCTGTCACTGAGACAGGAGACTATTTTGTTAGGAGGCTCGCTCTCAACGTTAAATCAGCGATGAATTTGCTTTCATTACGATTATGTTACAATCATCTACATTACAATGTGTGAGCCAGATTTTAGTAGTAGGGGTGTTTATTAGCATAGCTCGTCTTAACCGTTAATTATTAACGTTAATCGTTAAACGACGTCATCGTTAATTATTATATTAGGTTATTTATTATACTAGCCGACGCCCCGTGGTTTCACCCGCGTAGTTCCCATTCTTTTTGGAGTAAAGGATTAAAATATAGCTTATGATACTCACAAATAACGTGGCTTTCTATTAGTTGAAGATTTTTCAAAATCGGTTTAGTAAATCCAGAGATTATCGGAATAAGTTAGAAATCTTCTGTTCACGTGACCACTCTTTCAAAGTTTCATCAATTACTTAATTATTTACTAGAATAAATAATTCCATCAAAAATCAACAATTTAGTGCGAAACACTATCAACGTAAGCTCATCATAAATTAGGCTGGATCGTAACTAAACTGAAACTAAGCAATGGATTACCTCCCGGGGCATCCGTAAATCATTTCGTACTTGACATTCAAACGGAAGTTGGGCTGGACTTACGTGTACTACTGCCTTATTGCCTTTGTAAAATTAACCAGATGTCGTAAACATAAAGCATAAATTTTATTTTTGATACGATTTAAATATTTTTTTGTTAAAATTGATAAAAACGTTATAAAATACAGTACGGTGTAAATAACCTCAAAATTTATTTACCTATAATATGATCGCTGAATTCCGCTGATATGTGAATTTTTCTATATAATATCAGACGTTATATTGTAGTTTACCTCGCAAACAATGGCAAACGTATTATTTTAATATTAAAACGAACAAAACATATTAAAATCAATTCAATCACAACGCTAAAACAAAGCTTCACAAAGGTTCGTAAATCTTTTGAACTTGACATTTAGCCGGAAGTTGCGCCAGTTATGCCCGGCTCAAGGGATTAACTGCTATACACTGCACAAAGCATGGCAGGGCTGCGCAACCTTCACAAACACCATAACATTTATTAAAAATCTTAATTAATGCTAATTACAATATTTCAAATATATTTACTAAATAATATAATTAAATTTGATATTATTGAACAGAATATTCACAGAAATCATTTTAAACGGCAACCTACTTTACTACTATTAGTCTACTAACCAATTACTTGGTTTAGTACGATTTAGTTGACAAATTTACTTAATGATGTCGACGAAAAGTAGACGTCATAAACTTCGCGAAAAAATTACTATACATTTTATTAGTATCCATATTACACACATACATACCTATATTACATTATCTACATAAATTGTTATTTCATTCTATTATCGTAGTTATAGGACTACATTGTCTACTATGATAACATGGTAAGTAAAGTATAACATTTAGAAGACAATCTATGCAAGTTATTTTTATTTTATTTAATTAAATCGATGGTTTTATAAAATATGTTAAAAATATACAACAAAATATTAATAATAGAGTTAAAAATAATACGAGTATTAAAGTCCCGTAATATTATAACAGTAAACGAATTTTCATTTTGGTGCAAGCCATAAGTTTGCGACCCCTGGCGTACACTACGATAGCGAACACAATGCAACGTCGAATGCTGAGTGTGAAATTATGATATTGATGTTTATTCAACGTATTATTATAATGTTATAGGCGGTGCAGCCTTAATAGTTTTGAAATCGCAGTTATTGAAAGCAGAAAGAACAGCTTTAATTTTTAGGGTTTTAGGGTTCCGTGCCTCTAAATGAAAAAAAGCGGTACCTACCTATACAGGGTGCTGGGGAGTATTTCCCATAACTTTGAGGTTGGCTGAACCGAAAATTAATTAAAAATTTTCAAAGAACATATGTTCTAAAATTAATATTTTCGGAGTAAATAATATTTCTTTTGAATCTAAAATGTGTCCTTATGACGTAGCCAAACTTTAAAACGGCCAAGTTATGTCATAATTAATTAGTAGATACAGGAGTAAATAGTCCACATTAGCGTAGTAAGTCTTGAGGTATTCTGAAAATAGAAAAAAGCCTTTGCCATGAATACTGTCTCAATACTCATGTGCTGAAATTGCTCCCTTTGTTACAGCCGCACGGGAATAGGCCATGCTTTTCTTCGAAGCTGGAGTATTTGAAATAGCAATTTTTAATCAACGTCGAATGACATGAATAAATAACTGAAATTCTGTTCGACTGCTGTTTCACCAGATGGTAAATGACGATGAAGTTACCTACTTGACAATCTTTACAGATAGACGTATTATAATTTGTAATTTTATACAGGATGCTGGGGAGTATTTTCCATAATTTCAAGGTGTTGACGAGTCCACTTATAGGTGCCGAACTGCATAACCGATAAAGGCGTTTGTTACATGAATAGTCGAAATTATTTGAATTACTTTGTATAAAAGCTTTTCTTGTTTTCATACAAAGTAATTCAAATAATTCCGACTATTCATGTAACAAACGCCTTTATCTATCCTTGCACGTAACTATACGGATGCGTTTTGGGCACACATTTCAAGATCTATTTACAAAAAAAATACTATTTACCTACCACGAAAATATTAATTTTAGAACACGAATGTTCCTTGGACATATTTGATTAATTTTTGCTTAAGAATAGAACCCAGAGTTATGGAAAGTACTCCCGAGCACCCTGTATATCAGTTATTTTAATTGTCATTGTCTAACTAGAATTAGTTATCTATTTAAATGAAAATTAACTTTTTCACTATCTTCATAGTAACTACATTTATACATTATTTATTGGTCATGTGAATACCCTATTAGACATTATAGTCAAAAGCTAGATATTCTAGCTCAAAGTTACCCCAGTATTCATCTATAGAGAAACTTCGTGGCCCACATCAGTGCAGCTTCCTTTCCTCAAGAAAGCTCTAAGGTTGACACACATTCACACGTACAAATGTGCATGCATTAGTACGATGTTCTAAACAAAAAACTTACATTTCTCTGGACTTAGTATTCAACAATACAAAGTAGGTAGTGAAAATATTGACTAATAAAAACAAATTATGGAAACCGGCAGGTGATGACTCTTAAATGTGTCTATTTCATAGAAGAGAGGATTTTGAGTTTAGACCCGCCATGTTGTTCCAATACGGGTTGTTAGACTTCAAATTCAATTCATCGATCATCATCATATCAGCCGATGGACGTCCACAGCTGGACATAGACCTTTTTTATGGACTCAATACATAATTATAGATGAAATTCAAGAGTCTGTGGTTTTAAAATAACTGTTTTCTCATGTCCTTATAGTTGTTTACACAACTCTTATTATACAAAACAAATCATTTTAGAATTTTTGTCTGTATGTTTGTCTGGGCTAATCTCTGAAACTCTCCCCGCGGGTTTTGTAGAAAACTGAATTAATTTCACGCGAACGTATGAGCATGCTTCATCATCATCATTATATCAGCCGATGGACGTCCACCTTTAGGACATAGGCCTTTTGTAGAGACTTGGGACTTTGTAAGGACAAACATTACGATACTGTGCCGCCTGCATTCAGCGAATCCCTGCGACTCGCTTGATGTCGTCAGTCCATCTGGTGGGGTGTCGACCGTCACTGCGCTTTCTAGTGCGGGGTTCCATGGGTATTTTCCAGCACTATATTCCAGCACTTTGGGGCCTCAACGTCCATCTCTCTTCGAACGATGTGCCCCGCCCATTGCCACTTCAGCTTCGCAACTCGTTGAGCTATGTCGGTGACTTTGGTTATCTGCGGAACTCCTCATTTCTGATTCGATCACGCAGAGATACTCCTAGCATAGCTCGTTCCATCGCCCGCTGTGTGACTCGGAGCCTTCTGGCAGGCATACGCTAGTATTAAATTATAGTAAGTACCTAGTCAAAGATTAAAATACCTAATGAATTCCAGTGCAGTGTGTGGGCGCGATTTAAAGCAATCGGTTTATCTCTAATACCTGATCTTGCTACCTGGTACCCGTTACCAGTTTTATTTCACAAAACTGCACTACTTTAGCCAAATAAATATTTAAATTAAATCAAAGCAATTTCCTACATAAATAACTTTAACTACGGCATTGTCGTAATTGATCGTTATTTTTCTGTTAAAAAGTTATAAATCGAAATTTCGAAAGTGTATTTTACTTTATTAAACATATTTTGATTTAGATTTATAAGTCTTATAATGTAAACAAGTTGGTACAGTATATTTAACAATAGATTGTTTTTCAGGCTTACAAACTGTAAGTAAGTAAACATCAAGTAACTCGAACAAATCTAAAAAAAATTAATTGAAAATCTCTTCTATTTTAACTCGGTTATAAATAATCCAGTGTACTCGTTGTACAGCTTGTGGTCATAAGCAACCGGTGGTCACTGGTCACCAGTCACTGGCCACTGGTCACTGGATAGTGGTCACGCCAACAATGGAATCTCCTTACAATATGCGCCGTCTCACGGATTACTGGCACTTTTGAAAATCGTCAAAATGTATAGAAATAACGAATCGTCGAACCTGTATAACTTGAATCAGAGGCCTCCTACAACTTTCATGCCATACTATTATTCAAAATGGCTAGTTCTAACGATTCGTGTCATTTTTTTTCGTTGGCCGGCGCTTTTAAAAAGGGCCCAAAATGAATGATCTCCTTTCATTGTCAATTATTAAGTGTCAGTATAGCTCTAACTTTAATTTTCAAAGTCTACAATTCATAATTATTTTCCTTGAAAATCCCTCAATTTAATATTTAAATAAATCCATAAAAATGTTTCAACTGCGTCATAAAAAGCACAATAAAGCAAGAAAACTATTGTAGAGCTGAACTTTTGGTCGTTTCGTATATTGTGCCCGTTCACATACGAGCAAGTAGCTTACGCTTGCCAACTAAATGTAATTAGTTTCCAAAGCATATTATACTCTAAGACAAAGCAGTAAAGTTCAATTTAGTTTTTTATAGAGGTTAAGAATAGGGCACTTACTTCACTGTACAGTTTCACGGTTACTCAAATTTGAATAATTTTATGCGTGTGGCAAATATGTTGGCAAATTGTACTCTTGAGTAGGCACAATTGTTAAATGAAGATATAATAATGGTAATGAAGCAGGGCCTGCCATAATTTCGTTGTTTTATAATCCCTCCATTATTTCGTATCACAGTGGTATGCGCGGTGTATTTACTAGTCGAAGGTCCTGGGTTCGATCCCCGACTGGGCCAACTGAGGTTTTCTTAATTGATCTAGGTCTTGCTGGTGGGAGGCTTAAGCCGTGGCTAGTTACCTCCCAACCGGCAATGACGTCCGCAATGCGATTTAGCGTTCCGGTACGATGTCGTGAATAAGAATATAAAAAGTTTATTTCTACAAATGAAATTTTTCAAACTTGTAAAGATAAAATCGCAATTTTCAAATCGACGCCTTAAAATTACCAAAAAAATCTCTGGATAACGGTACAAAGTGTGTAAAGATAAAAAGTTATTTACCGAAAATACGATGTACCAAGGAACCGTTACTTTTCTTACTTTTCGATTACTGCCTTTACTCGCCAAAATTTAAACCTTGTTTACATTGAGCGAGTTTAATGAGTCCTTCACTGTATGTTTACTACCACGCTGACCCAATAAAGTTGGATTGGTGGGTGATGTTTGAGTCGACTTAAGGATCACTTTCAAATGTTAATGTGATGACCGGGACCGATACATCAATGTGCTCTTTGAGGCACGTTAGTTTCAGACCAGACTTACCAACTCAAGACTGAAACTGAGAATTACTTGGAAATAAAAAAAAATTCCTGTATTTCAGTGTGCTACTGTATTATTTACCCTGTATTTATAGCTTTTTGTAACAGAGCTCATAGGAAGCCTCTTTGCTAACATATACCACGATACTCAACTCCTCAGGTTACTGCGGCTACTAAAGCGATTTGGCTGAAATTTGGAATGGAAATGGATTTTACTTTCGATTAACACATAGGCTAATTTTTATCTTGGAAAAATCCGTGGTTACCGCAGGATTTATAAAAACTGAATTCCACGCAGACGAAGTCGCGAACGTCCGTTAGTAATTATATAAAACGTCAACCCAGGAATCAAACCAAGTATCTGTAGCCGCACAGTCTACCCACTGGACCACCAAGACTTTTAGCAGAACACTTGGTAAGTGTGAACTGCCGCTTCAAAGTGAACGGTACGCGTGCCGTGGGAAAAAATCTTACAAAACAGAATTGCATATAAATTCACGGATTTGATTGTGAAAAATCACGTATTATATAAAAAAAAATTACATAAAATACAGAGCGGAAAGGCGACGATGTTAAGGGGCAATTAAATTATTACTTTTATCGATAATAAATATTGATCTGTAGTAATTTATTAAAGCTAATTTGCAGAATGAAGTTTCATTTTTTTATGAATCGAAGATATTTTTAGGTAAGTTTTCTTTGTGTAAGAGAAGTAATAATGGGCTTCACTATTACTTTTCTTACACAAAGATTACAAAAATAATAAAAATAAAAAATCGTAGGTACACCTTCCGTTTATGGTATAAAATTTTGAATTCAATGCTACATTCTACTAAATCTTTTTTAAACCTACGAGTGTTCCCTCGACATTTCTGTAATTATGTTTTATAATCACCTCTATCTTTCTCAGTCTAGTGTATAGTGTTAGACAGTAAGAGAACGAGGTGAATTCGTAACTCGCACTTGCGAGTTATAAAACCAAAGTTACAGAATAGCGCTACAGTGGTTATGTGCTTGGATTTTTTTTACGAAGAACACTAATAATAATCTACTCACCTATATATTATTTTATACATGAATTTCTTTCCTATTTTTAATCTTATCCATATCCAATAATATAAGCCATACTTAATAAGTTGATATTTGGTATTTCTTATGACCTTCTGAGGTACTATTAATTTCACAAACCATGTGGACGCTGCCTTAGGATGACACACGTAAGTAGGCTATTACAACTCTATTACAGCACCCTTAAATAGACGTATATATAAAAACGTCGGCAATGACAAGGTGTTTGTGTGAAACAATGGGGCGGTCGCGCTTCGCCGGGCGACCTTCGAGGTCGCTTCCGTCGCGACTAGCGGCTCGCGTGACTGATGTGACATCTCATTATGCGTCGCACTTTGTACAGGTGTAAAACATAGATATTCAATTTTTTTTTATTCATAATAGACTTGGGCTTGACTACAATCATGCCTGGTGGAAAGCAATGATGAGGTCTAGAACAGGCCTTTTTTTTTTATTAATTACAAGTTAGCCCTTGACAATCTCACCTTATGGTAAGTGATGATGTAGTCTTAGATGGAAGCGGGCTAACTTGTAAGGAGGAGGATGAAAATCCACACCCCTTTCGGTTTCTACACGGCATCGTACCGGAACGCTAAATCGCTTTGCGGTACGTCTTTGCCGGTAGGGTGGTAACTAGCCACGACCGAAGCCTCCCACCAGCCAGACCTGGACCAATTCAGAAAATCTCAATCTGCCCAGCCGGGGATCGAACCCAGGACCTCCGTTTTGTAAATCCACCGCGCATACCACTGCGCCACGGAGGCCGTCGGATTTGTGCACCTTCAAGGCCTACTCTTGCCTTGAAGGTGCACAAATATAAGTGTTAGGAAACACAAAAGCTGGAAGGGCATTTCCACATCTTTGCTGTTCTTATTAGAAACGTCGTTCTTATTAGAAAAAAAATTAAACTATCGTGAGTGTTATTCATATTAATTGATTATGAAACACGGCTAAAACCCACGTGATATTAGGTCAGATTATGCCCGACTAGTTTCGAACCCATACGGGGCCCTTAGTCATGAGCTGGTCCAAACTGAAACTCAACTATAAAGATGGACAAAAAAAAACAATGTTCATCAGATTTCTTATATTTAGAAGATAACTTTATTAATTTAGAAGATAACGAAATAAGGGGGGGGGGAGTTCGGAGAGCATTATCACCTCAAGTATTTGACGGCCTTCGAGACACTGTGGTATGCGCGGTGGATTTATAAGACGAAGGTCCTGGGTTCAAAAAAAAAATCATTTATTTCAAATAGACTTAGTTTACTTACAAGCACTTTTGAAATTTCAGAATTATGTCATAATTTAATTTAATCTAATGGTGGTAATAATAGTCGAAAACTTAAAATTAAAGTTACGAGGGTTCCAAATGCGCCTTGGTCCGAGAAGAGCGATCGATCCCCGGCTGAGCAGATTGAGGTTTTCTTAATTGGTGCAGGTCTGGTTGGTGAAATGCTTCAGCCGTGGTTAGTTACCACCCTACCGGCAAAGACGTACCGCCAAGCGATTTAGCGTTACGGTACGATGTCGTGTAGAAATCGAAAGGGGTGTGGATTTCATCCTCCTCCTAACAAGTTAGCCCGCTTCCATCTTAGACTGCATCATCACTTACCATCAGGTGAGATTGTAGTCAAGGGCTAACTTGTAAAGAAAAAAAGTTAACCCGTGCCGCCAACTCACATTGGAACAGCACAATGGGTATAAGTTCCATTTCTCTTCTAATACCTTAATCTGTGGCTCATTCAAATTACCTATAATGTTAATCTTACTGCCTTTACAATAAGACCTATAACTGCAAATCACATCCATCTATATGGTGTTTATCAGCACATACCTAGCTTCCTGTACGTGACCTCCATATGAGAACTAGTCTACAACGTCTATTCTGCATAACTCGGTATGCGGCTCTTGGCCTATATGGCTCGAGGAAGCAAACCCACTGACCATTTTAGAGATGGAAGGTTTTTATGACAATTACCTGACTGCGACTTTATCATCAACAACGAATATTCGGCTCACTGTTGAGCACGAGTCTCCTCTTAGAATGAGGGGGATTAGGCTAATAGTCCACCACGCTAACCTAATACGGATTGGCAGACTTTACACACTTATAGGATTAAGAAAATTCTCAGATATGCAACTGCGAAATCGCCTAGACAATATAAATTTAAAGTCAAACTTTTTAGTGGTATTTTAACCAAAAATTGCTTTTAGGTAAAAATTAGAAAAATAAGTCTTAAATTGTATATCCAATGTAACTACGAGAATAACACCAAAATAACTTGTGTTTTTTATTCTTTACAAGTCAGCTACAATCTCACCTGATGGTAAGTGATGATGTAATCGAAGATGCAAGCGGGCTTACTTGTTAGGAGGAGGATGAAAATCCACACCCCTTCGGTTCCACACCCCACGACATCGTACCGGAACACTAAATCGCTTGCTGGTACGTCTTTGCCAGTAGGGTGATAACTAGCCACAGCCGAAGCCTCTCACCAGCCAGACTGTGTGGACCCTTAATCGGTGCAGCCGGGGATCGAACCTAGGACCTCCGTCTTGTAGGTCCACCGCGCATACCACTGCGCCATGTTCATCATATCATGTTTTTGACATAATAGTTCATAATATATCCTGTTTCCTAAGAGGAGGTAAGACAGCAGTCCAACGAGCAGGCACCGAACCCTGGAACTCTCAGATGTGCGTCCGGTCCCTTGACCATAAGATGTTGATGTACTTGCTATATTTACACGCCACATCGATAATCGAACCTATATCCTACTTAATAATTAATAGAAATTTAACACTTAACCAGAGATCAGTGAGCTACAAAGCTACAAATGTGTAAATGCCTTAAAATTAAAAAATACCACATTTACAACAAACATGGCGTAAGGAAATGAATCTACTGACCATTTACAGAAGGCACAGTTAAAAATACAAAAATGATTATCGCCAAGATTATCATTCTTGTTGTTTCAATGTTTACGGAAAGTAAAGTAAATCATATACGTAAACACATGTCATAAAAGATTTTATATTCCCTTGTCAGATATATGTTCTTATATAAATTAAATTATGAACAAGAACAAATTAACATTCTACAATAATAATAAAAATTTTAATAAAAAAAATACAACCGACTTCAAAACCTAAAAACGTACCCACTAAACTAAAAAGTGAAAAATAACATCATAATATGTTCTACCTGCTGATCAGTATGAAGGCGGTGCTAAGCCGGTGATGTATTAATTCAAGCCATGTGAGAATACCTTATAGATTTAGATTTTGCAGACAGTGTTGTTTCATGTGGTCCTGTCAGAAATGGCTTAAATTAAGATAACACTGGCTAAGCACCGCCTTCATACTGATCAGCAGGTAGAACATATTATGATGTTATTTTTCACTTTTTAGTTTAGTGGGTACGTTTTTAGGTTTTGAAGTCGGTTGTATTTTTTTTATTAAAATTTTTATTATTTTTCCATTTTTAGTGTAAAATTTTATCTCAAACAAATACATCAGACCCCTAATGACAGTCACAACCCATCTTGGTACAAAATTCTCAGCAATACAAATTAATCAAGCCCAAGCACAAGGTAGCTACCGTAAACCGTTAAGGAGTTCCCTTAATTGACCTTGGTCTTCATCATCAGACCCTTAATAACAAACACAACTCATCTAGGTAGAAAGTTCTCAGCAATACGAATTAATCAAGGCCAAACACAAGGTAGTTACTGTTAACTGTTAAGGAGTTCCCTTAATTGTCCTTGGTCTTCATCACCAAACCCCTAAATGACAGTCACAACCTATCTATGTGGAAAGTCCTCATTAATACAAATTAATCAAGCCCAAACACAAGGTAACTGCTGTAAATCGCCGATCAGTTCCCTCGTCTGTTTTATGGCTCCATCATCAGATCGATTTTAAACCTTCATGAAATTGTAGTGCTTAAAAGTACTAAATGGAAAAGTATACGAACACACTAGACACCCATATAATTTTCGAAAGTTCCCCTCAATTTCTCCAGGATTCCATCATCAGATCTTGACATGATGGCAATGGGACCAAATGGGGACTATACCGTTTCAAACAAAAAAAGAATTTTTGAAATCGGTCCAGGCGTCTTTGAGTAATCGGTGTACATACATAAAAAAAAAAAAAAAAAAAAAAAAAAAAAAAAAACCGACCGAATTGAGAACCTCCTCCTTTTTGAAGTCGGTTAAAAATTGTCTTCATCATCACCTCATATCGGCTCACTGTTGAGCACGAGTTGCCTCTCAAAATGGGAGGGAATAGGCTAAGTCTACCACACTGGCCCAATGCGGAGAATTCACACATGTAGAAAATTAAGAAAATTCTCAGGTTTTTTTTCCTCATGATGTTTTTTCTTCACCGTTTGAAACGAGTGATATTAATTTTTTAAAATGCACACAACTGAAAAGTTGGAGATGCATACCCCGGACTAGATCGAAGGCAGAGGTAATATCTACTAGGCTATTACAGCTAATTATAATTCAATCATTCATTTGATTTTATTTCATTAAATCATTATAAAAAAGTGTAAGATTGATAAACATAAACTTATTTGTGGTCAAAAGTCGAAGTACTAATCATTAAGTATTTAAAGTTTGTAATCAATTTATTAATATTTTGGTTAATATTTGATATGGATTTAATTTAATTATCATCTTTCACATACACATATCATGTAAGTTTTCTACAAAATCCCCTTGAAACCTACATGTTACAAACATACTAGCTGATGCCGCGCGGGTTCACACGCGTGGTTCCTGTATGAATAATGGTATAATAACTGATAATATAGCCTATAACCTTCCTCAATAAATGGGCTATCTAACACTGAAAGAATTTCTTAAATCGGACCAGTAGTTCCTGAGATTAGCGCATTCAATCAAACAAACAAACTCTTCAGCTTTATAATATTAGTATAGATGATCTACTGAAACGATTTTGAAAACTCTTTTATTACTACAAAGCCACGTTATTTGTGAGTGTCATAGGTTATTGTTTATTCTATTTTATCCCCGTATTCTATATTTAACTTATGGCTGCCAGACTTGGAAATTTACAAAAAAGGCAAAAACAATGATTAGAACTTGCCAAAGAGCTATAGGACGAAGCATAACTAATATAAAAAAAATCACAAAATCCGTCACTCCATCATCAGACAGAAAACAAAAATAATAGATGCCCTAACCTTTGCACTTAAAGCCAAATGGAAATGGGCCGGACATGTCGCTCGACTCACAGATGACCACTGGACTGTCAGAATAACGAAATGGCCGGGACCTAAAGGATCACGAAACAGAGGGTCAGAAACAGACTACGCTATCGGTGGGTCGATGATATAATGAATTTCACCGGCAAAAACTGGCTACAGAAGGCAAAAGACCGATCAAAATGGCAACACCTGGAGGAGGCCTTCACCGTAAAGGGTTCTTCTTTTAAATAAAAGGAAAAAAAATAACTTTTAATATTATAATTTACTTAAATTAAACAATTAAGAACCACCTAATTAATTGTAAACTGTTAATAAGAAGAAATAAAAGGCTTTTTTATTTTATTTATTTATCCCCGTATTCTTACGGTAACGGGAACTACGCGGTTGTAACCGTGAACCGTTGATGACGACGGTCTAACCACTGCAGGCGTTTACACCAAGAGCAAAGAGTCAGTAACAGATAAGTACTATCAAGTTCAAGCGATCACCAAAATTTCCACGCCCGAGTTTAACTGAAATAAAAAGTAACCAGTTAATCTAGATCACTTCGCGTTCCACTTGCTCTCATAATTGTATTATATCACTACATTTCGGCATCGGCCGCGAAAACGCCGCATTACCTGCACTTAATTATAATTTATAATATAACCTGCGGTTTTGTATTATAAACGTTTTTATATAAAATACAGAATTTATTACATCGTTAAATGTAAAAATTAGGGTCGGTGCATACTTCGCTAGATTGCAACGTTTCTCCTTAAAACAACAACTTAAAGTTACTGCACACTGACTAAATGGATTAATTAAAATAATTTTAAAAGTCCTTCAAATAATTTGTAGTATTCAAGTTACTGACCGTTTCGACTCTTATAATTTTAAGGACATTAACCAAATCTATATTAATATTATAAAGCTGAAGAGTTTGTTTGTTTGTTTGATTGAACACGCTAATCTCAGGAACTACTGGTCCGATTTGAAAAATTCTTTCACTGTGAGATAGCCCATTTATCGAGGAAGGCTATAGGCTATATTTTATCCCCGCATTTCTAAGGGAACGAGAACCACGCGGGTGAAACCGTGCGCGGTCATCTATATATAATATACGTATAATAATATATACGTCGAATAACTATCATTAACATCATTAGGATAGCGTTATATTGCTAGCTAGCTCTAGCCTGCTTTATAGCAGCATTGTGGGCCTAAGTTCCAAATATCCTTGGAAGTCATTAAAAAGGACTGATATTAAAAATAATGAGATTCAAAAATGGAACAGTATCACACGAATAAGCGATCTTTAATAATTACGAGTTTAACACTGAGCTTAATTAAAAAGAATAACATTTAAAAATCGAACGGTCCAGCGCACACATAAGCGGTGTGTACACTAGCACAAGGTCGGGCCGCAGTGCAGGCGCGTGCAGACAGCGGTATCGATCGCACCCGTCTGCAACGCACACACCACCCCCGTAGGGCTGCCACGAGCGGAATTCTAAAATCGCGTTATTAGATTTAGAACAGGCGGGACTTTGATTATGCTACTATTTGGATAGAGTAATGTCATTTGACTCTGTATAGATATAAATTCCACACAATGTGTTACTTGAGCATTTTGTTAAAAATAAAGATAAGTATTAGATATAATAATATAATCAAAATAAACTAAAAAACCACTTATTTACATTTACTGCCTGCATTCAATATTTGTATTTTGGAAAGACGTTTTTACATTTTGCATTATTTGGCGACATCTATCAGTGACTTCAAGATCGCAGACGATAAATAATTTAATTATTATTTAATAAATGTACCTGTTTAATTTTTCATAAAATTTAGAGATACCAATTAGGAAAATTTCATTCACGAAAAACGTAAGCATTTATGTATTAAGTCGATTGTCTTTATCACTTTGAATCATCTTTAATTCA
This sequence comes from Bicyclus anynana, assembly GCF_947172395.1. NCBI lineage: Eukaryota > Metazoa > Arthropoda > Insecta > Lepidoptera > Nymphalidae > Bicyclus > Bicyclus anynana. Next base: position 732,369 of record NC_069089.1, on the reverse strand, counting down.
AATTCTTTAAGGCACAACCCTAACTGTAATGGCGTCTTTACACCGCACGGCTGGTATTGGCGGTAAAACCGAGCATTAAGGTGCCGGCTGCTCTGTGAACTACCGGTATCTGTATTGAATAATAAATGTTCAGACACCTAAATATTGCGTTTATAGCTAATTCCATCTGGGAACGTCTGAGAAGATTCTGTGAAAGTTATTTTATATTTTAAGTAATATTTAAATATGAGTGAAAACAAGAGGATTATTATTTAATGCTTTCCTGTTTTTTATAAACAATTTTAGTAGATGAAAGTAGTTTGCTATTTTTACTGACGAATGACCGAGAATTGCCTCTTGAATTATTAAACACAAATAATGTGTATGCGATAAATTGATAATTTCGCTATTTTGAAATCGGTTCAAAATATCACAGAGAAATCCGTTTCTCTTTAATCCAAAGTTATCTGCGTTGAATTTTAAACGAAGCGACGACGGCAAATTCGGAAGCTTAAATATATAGCGCCTATGTGGTGTCTCTTGTCTAGACATTCTTTTTCCGCTGACTGTATAGAATTTTAATTAATAATTTAAACACCTTGCAATACCTAGTCGTTTAATAAAATTCTCAAGTATCTTTAATTTATTTAACAATTGCTTTTAAACAGCTACTTGATCAAGTAAGAATATGGATAAAAACTTTAGGTTTTATATTATGAAATATTATAAAAATTTAATAATCATTTTAGGATGTTTAAATAAATTCTTGTTGAATCAAAACATTAAATCTTACTTACTTATAAATATTCAGTAAAAATGTTATTCCACAAGACGTGAATTAATTAATATACTTCGTAAAAAGTCAAAAGTAAAAATTCATTTATTTCAAATAGGTTTAGTTTACAAGATCTTTCGAAAAGTCAGGTAATAATATTAAACTTAAGACACGTACAAAATTTTATATCAAGTACAGATATCCCTTCTAGGCTCTATACTTGAATCTATACCTTCTAGGCTCATATATTACGGGTATTGAGCTTATTTTTTTGATTAATTAATTAAGTTCAGAATTAGTGCTAAAATTAGTTATTTCTTTAATTTACAAACCTATAAAAATTCTTACTTTTATAACAAAATTTTATACAATATCTGAGTATGATAGTTGATGCGGGTAGTATAAAATTCAACTTACAAAGTATTGCCACATCCCTAAGCAAAAAGGCATCTTCACACCAACAGACTGAGTCTAAATTGGTGCGGCAAGTCGTTCTCCAAGACACCCGACTGGCTTTACCCAAGTCTGCATTATATTTTAGAAGTCCAGACACCTAAATTCAAGGTTTATACGACCTCCATAAAGTTTATTCCTGGGAGAGCACTGCCAACCAAGTGGAAATTTTAATTTAGTTAAAATTATTTTTATAAGATGTTTAAGATCATGAAATGTCGCAGATTGTTTTCTTTGTCGGTTAGTTTAACGTGTCTGTCTCAATTATAACTGCGAAAAGTAAATCTTTTAATTTTATAATAACAGACATACCGCGGTGTCTGTTAAAATTTTCTATTAAATTTTATTTTGCAGTGCGTCTTAAAAAATTTCAGTTTAGAACCGCATCATGTTAAGGGTCGTTTGCTCTCAGGGTCTTTTAGTTCTTTAAGAAATCATGTATTAGTGTTGTCCTGCAATCTTGTTTATGGAACTCTATGATGTCCTGATCTATATGTTGTAATTTATTTATCGCATTTGAAATTACACGCGTGTGACATGTAAGCATATTAAACGGGATGACGAATCGTAATAAGCGTTAGGAAATGTATGAAAACATGTTGTCTCAAGTTGTAGGGTTTTAAGCGTGATCGTCTTAAGCGGGTTCTACTGTATTATTAAAACCGACCGAGTAGTTTTTAAGTTTAATCGTTAAAAAAAACACCATGTCGTACATCAGCAAATGCCTTATAAGTTTATTATTTTTAGCAGACTTAACATAATTAAATTGTATTGAGGAGCAGAATTTGTCATTGAAAACGTTACGTAAAATGACACTCGGTTATATCGTAAATCAAAAAATAAAATGAAAAACTCTTAATGCTCATGCTTAGCCGACTCATGTATAATTGATCTGACTCATATGAACCTAAAATGCTACATTTACGTATATGGCAACACTTTAACGAATTATTTCCTTTGTAACATGACATTGTCAGCCTTTTAAGGTATATCTTTATTAAGAACAATCTGTCTTAAACATTTTATAATAGCTGCAATAACGCTCGACCTCCTGTGCAAAAAAATATTACGTAAATAAATTTATAGGCATGTCTATTTACTTCCTAGGTCATGCTTACTGAAACTAAAAATTACTGATTCAGTGTTTTTTACCATAGTGTAAATATACTACTAAATATAAGTATCACCTGAAAGAAAAAGATTAAAAACTTTGTCGCGATTTTAGTAAGCGTAGGTACCTACTACTTACGAATATATTTGGATGAAATCGTAATTAATTTTGATTTTGGATAATTTTCAACACCAGTTCATCAGAGAGTTGACTCTACAACATTCAATTCATCTTGGAATCGCACATCTTTTCATAATTTCGGGGTGAAGTAGAAGGTTTTCTGTAGGATATGGCGACATCGTAGGTGACGTTGTCGCTTGTATTCCTCGGTTTTTGGAAAATTGATTAAGCACTTCTGCAAAGTCACGCCTAATTCTATTGCATACTTTAAAGCTAACCAATAAGAGCTTAAACTGTTGTTAAACTTAAAATCTTGACCTAGGTCATAGCTTCACGTACTAATTCGGGTTTGTTGGTAGTTTTTTAATTACTTAATCTAACTCGTTTGAACGTAGCGTTAAAGTAATGAATATTCAAAATGATATAAATATTTATTGACGTACAATTTAGGTAGCCGTGAATAATTCATAACAAGTCAGTATCATGACGGATTGCGCAACTGATTGTGATATCTTATACAAATTGATGAACAAAATACAATGCAAATTACCTTTATGCATACGACATTGACATTGGAGCCCTATTGTTTCCTTTATCTGGATCCTAATTATCAACATGTTTTTTTGTTCATCCTTTTTTACTGGGGAAACACATATATTTGTTTTTTATTATAACTGCAAAACTATTATTTAAACACATTTCAATTAACATTTTTCTATTTTTATGTGAATTTTATTTTGGAACTGTAGTTTTGTTGTTTAACTTTTATCCAAAAAAAATCAAATTTTAAAATCATATTTTTAGAAACATGACCCAAAGAATAATATTTACTTTATCAATGTTTTATCTACCTATACTAATATTATAAAGAGATAAAGTTACTGGTATTGTTGGGAGTAATTCCTGGGGTTTCTTTCTACTACTACTACTATGAAAATTTAGTATCCACTAAAAAGCCATTTGAGCTATTTGAGATTTTCATAGGCTAAGTTTTATTCCCAAATTCTCCCGGAAACGAGAATTAATATAAGAAAAATATTGTATTTACAATCAATTAATTTTATTCATATTAACTTAATCAAATTATAGCATATTTATTTAAATAATTTAATATAGCATATTTATTTAAAATATTACATCAGACAGTAAGTAAGTTTGAAGGCAGTTTAGATTTTACGATCGTGTCGCATCTCTACCGGTGGATGATAAAGGCCCGTTCACATAATCCGCCGCGCGCTCGGGGGAGTGCGGTTTAAATGAGAAATGGCCGATTGCTGTCAAGGTCGGCTCACCCCTCTCCCTCCGCACCCCTTCGTACCCCTTTTATAGCTTTATTGGAATACGCACCGACGCTAAATCTATTTGTTTGTATTCTCCAGCAAACAGATAGAGGGTTTTGTTTCTCCGGTCTATAGCGATTTGTACCGACTTCACAAATGAATAGCTGAGTAGGATTGTCATGCAGAAAACAAATGAAAATGAATTTTATTAGGATTAGTAGGAATGTCATGCAGAAAACGAATATATAAAGATTAATTATCCATACTTATTTTATAGATTTTTTTTATTCTTTACAAGTTAGCTCCTGAATACACTCTCACTTGGTAAGTGATGATGTAATCTAAGATGGAATAGCCTTTTATTGAGCTAATAAAATACTGTAGTTGTACTGATAATTACTATTGAGCCAGATTTAATGACATTGTGCCTACTTGTTGTCACAGATAAGAATAGAGGGTAACATTTATCAGGCAATGTTACTGTACTAAACTATTGCGGCTTGCTGAGTAAACGTGGCGGCATCTAGCTAAATATGAGTCCGTGAAGTCAACCCTAACAGGGCGTAAAGAAGGTCCGAGGTGCACCGGGCTTGGGGTCAAATAGAACACGTTTGACTTTTCCAAATACGGTGCCGTTTGCGGGTTACGATAGATGTGAATACGCCAATTACGCCTATTGTTCGATGCAATGAGAAGCACTATTTCTGATGTAGACCAAGAGCTGGTTACTGATCTTACGGAGCTAGTGCTATTAATTGAAATCGTCAAGTTAGCCTACTAATTCGTTCAAGAGTGAGTGACGATGTTAATTAAGATCACGGATTTAAGAAGCAACTGAAATGCTTTATGTTCTGTGATAAAGATATTAATGCGTAGACTTTTATAGGGATCAATCTATTGAAGTGTTAGAGCTGATATTAGTCAATTAAACTTAAAACAAAATAAATGACTTTAAATCTCATTTCAGCAACACACAAAACAATGAAAACTTAATTACCTACTTTATTTTTGGAGTTATATGTATCACCTGTTTGACAAATAAATAATTATGTTTTGATATTTTTACTGTAAACTTTTATAAAAAGAAAATGAGCTTTTTTTAATATTCATTTATAGATTCTATTTATTTCTATAGTCCAGGCCTTGGCAAATAGTATCTCTAACGTCCAACTCATACGCGTGAATAATAACAAAATCTAATAAAAAGAGAAACTTTAGTATATGACATGGTTTATGCGGTATTTTCCATGACTGTTATAAAGATATTATAAAAATGATTCACCTGCTCTTGGTGTAGTCATTACTAAGGCAACAGTAGTAGTAATAGCCAGCAGTTAGCGAGCTCTAACAAGGTGTTTTGAATAAATACGTAAGCTTTTGCTTTGTTGAAAGTTAATTTATTGGTTGTTGGCTTACCCGCGGAAGCCTAACTTCTGCAGTTCTGTTGCTGTCGTGTCAGTAAGTACTGACTCGCAATAAATACTCGTAATTTACGTGCTGATTATTCAAATTTGTTACAAACTGCATGGGTATAATAAAAGAGTAAGAAGTTTCATTTACATATTTTTTTATCATATACCTATATTTTTTTATATGAAATACTAATAATCGCTCTCGCGCTTGACTACAATTTCTTGTGTTAGTTAGTGTATGCCCCAAGAGGTGACGCGCTTGCCTTGAAGATGCCTATTCATTCGCATCTTAAAAATGTCCAGGTTATAAGTTTCAGTTCAGTTTTGACAGTCGTCGGGTGAGAGTTCCAACAACCTAGCCATGCGTGTAAGAAATCAAAAATGTAGAATGTTTAGTACGAGTTCTACTGAATGACATTGACATGGGGATGAAATCTATCCGATGTCTTTTAATGTAAATATAAGTACTTAATTACGTAGGGGTAAAGGAGTAAAAATAAAGGATAAAGGTGCGGGATTTTTTTTTGGCACACCTCATACAAAAGAAGGTTGGTACTCGTATATTTCTGAAGACAAATGCCTATTATACGACGGTATGAGCAGATATTTAAATAAAGATACTGTGTAGGTAAAATTATATAAAATTGAAATAACTTTCAAATGTTTCTTACCGGTTAAAATGGAAAATAAACTCGTAGTTTTTTGTGTATCCGTTATCTATTAAATTGTGCATTATAATGACATGAAAAGACCCCTAGTACGAGTAGAGTGACAAAGTGTTAAAGTTTACTATTGTATATTATTTTTCGAAAATACCATCGTTTTCATAATGACTTTGACGTTTTATGTAGTTGAAGTTTTTGCATTTATAGAAAGAAAATGTAACCTCATAAACTTTCAAATTAGAAGTTGGTATACGTTGCTGTTTTATCGTTTATTTCCTGACGAAAACGATATTAAAATGCAAAACGCAAAATTAAAATACGATTTTTACGATGTTTGACCCAAATTGTTACACGCTTTACCTCTCGTCTAGTTTTTAAAGTTAACTACTAATATTTTATAAAAAGTTAACTACTAATATAATTATTTATTGTATAATTAACTATTATTTTTATTTGGATTGCTAACAAATTACAATAGAATGCGTTCATCACCATCATCATATCATCCGATGGACGACCACTGCAGGACACAGTTCTTTTGCAGGGACATCACGATCCCAAGCCGTCTGCATCCAGCGGATCCCTGCGACTCGCTTGATGTCGTCACTCGACCTGGTCATATACCTCAACTATAAGTTTATCTGTATAGTAGTCTAGCACAACAGACTGGCATATTACACCATTGAATAATAATATTATAGTCGAAGTCCTATGCTCGGTTGTATGTAAGTAGTCGTATCGTAGTAAACTGAATAAGTTTGTAAAGTGATCTCGTGCTAAGGCCGTTATTCCAAAATGGTCATTGTCATATTGTTATGAATGAACGTAAAATAGACGAGAAAAAGTGGACATTTACCGTTGACGACTTTATTTACAAGTTATGAGTTAAGTAAGAGTTACTTAGAGTTTAAACTAAGTTAAGACCCCGCACTTGAAAGCGCAGTGTTGGTCGACCGCCCACCAGGTAGACTGACGACATCAAGCGAGTCGCAGGGATTCGCTGGATGCAGGCGGCTCAGTATCGTGATGTACAGTACAGTGGACGTCCATCGGCTGATATTGTGATGTAGATGCTAAATTAACTGTCTAACATGTAATAATACAAATAAATAACTCATCAACACCATAACTATCAGGGCTTTTAACGTGTTAACATGTTACTACAGGTCTCCCTCCTTATAGGAGATATAATGTGCAGTAGGTATAGACCTACCACCCTCTAACGCCGGGCATAAGGTGACTTTTGACTCTGTCACGATCAAAGACAAAAGTCTACGTCAATTTTTTTTTTTAATTAGAATCTATAATTCATTTTAATTCACCAATATATTTAATAAAAAATATAAAATCTTAACGATTATGACTGAGATTGTTGTCTCGACGATTGATCTCCGAGACACGGGGGTGTAGAACTTGGCAGAAAGAAAAGCTTCTTGGCGTAACATTCGAACCCAGGACCTTTTGATACGAATCCAAGCAAAACTAACCATTGAACGGACAAGGAAGTTAACTATCAATATTTAACAATTATAAGCTAAATACACGTCTTACAAATAAACTTAAACGCGTTAAGTAAACCTCTTTAATAAATAAAGCAAATGTTAAATGCTGTATTACTAATACAGTCGAGGTTACAACGAAGTTATTGTCATGTCTTATTTGACTGGTGACATAACACGGTTTAGTTAACCTTGCCGAATGAAATAAGAATAACAAAAAAATAAAATTAGCAATCGTGCGTGTCTTGTAACGTTAAAGGTGTCAAAGGATCAATTATCATCATTTTCAGTATATTTTAACGCCCCATTACACTACAAATACCTTCCTTCTCCTTATAGAGAGCGTTATGACCTTGGCAACTTCGTTCGTAACACTCCCGCGCGGGGAAGGGGGCGTGTAGCGATTAATGAAAACCCCACGCTGATGTATCTCACTTCCCCGCACGCACGATTTATCACCCGCGCAGTCTTACCCCACGTCGCCCGCATATCATGGAAGTGTCAACAACAAACTTGCCAGACTATATAATTGTATTCCGAAATTAAAAGATCTAAGCTTTTGACAGAGGAAATGACAATATTAGTCATAAGCCATCTTAATGAAATGTTAAGTAGAAAAAATAGAATTAAAAGTGGATATTTTCATAACAAATTCTCAAGGTAAAGTAGCTAAGTCAAGCGTAAATTTTTTGCTTAATGGCTCCTTTACACCATCGGTCATGATGGACGACTACAAAACGGGCTATGGTTACCACCGCCATTGCTGAGTTTTCCACTCAATGTTTCATCTTACATATTTATTGTTTTATTTTACTATTTTATAATAACTTTATTGCACAAAAAAGAAACACAATAACAAAAGAACCCAATTATTTCCTTTTAATTTATTAATAATTGTGTCCTATAAATTTTGTTTAATGATCTATAATTCTTATTCATTGATGGACTGATACCAATCCTGAGCAAAGAAGACAGAATAGTATATTGTCCATTATCGGTGATGATGGTTTTGCGGTTTTTCTTACAAAAACGACACGTGCAAAATGTGGATACAACTATTGAGTATGTAGGATGCACGAATATGTGGACAGCTTAACTATATAGTGATGGTAACCTTGCCGCATTTTGTGGTCGTCCGTCATAGTGTAATTTCTTTCATAAGCGATAAATTATAATCAATTATGCTCTTTATACGCTCGGAATCGATAGTGTTCGTCCCACTAAGCAATTGTGGTGGCAATAATAGTCAATATTCCATATGATCATTATGGTCATCCATTTTGTGGTCATGCATCGTGGCCGATTGTGTAAAGGAGCCATTACGAATGATGTTATTCTACGAGCATCGCGGCAGGATCTCTTCCAAATATGGTATAATCGCGCCGGTGACCCTCGTGACCAGTTTTGGCGATTAATAGTTTTCTCAAGAACGTTTGACGCATTTGTAGTCTAAGAGCCAACTTTTTATATTTAGTATTATAATAGAAACTCTGTACATTAAATAATTACAATATACTAGCAGAACCCCGCGGTTTCACCCACGTAATTATCCCGTTCCAATCCCGTGGGAATACGGAATAAAATATAGTTTTCCTGCTAATATAGGTAGCTTTATTGTTGCAATAAAGATATTTTCTTTCTTTTTTAGAATTTAAACTATCGTGACTGTTTATGAAACGGCTAAAACTCACGCAATATAAGGTCGGAGTATGCCCGACTAGTTTCGAACCTAGACGGGGTCCTTAGTCATGAGCAGGATCTTGCAATGCAGCACGATCAAAACTGTGAAGTGGCGGCGCGGCGCGCAGCTACTGCGTGAAATATTTTTTCGAAGCTGTCCAGTAGTTGTTCAATTTATTTGTTACATACAAAAACAAAAACATCCTCTTTATAATATTAATAATATTCATATAGGTACATTGAATACGAGTATATTAAATTAACGCGGGCGAACAAAATACAAATAATGATGCGATGAGAATGGGATGGACAGCAGGTTTCACTAAAAAGTTCATGAAAAACTTGAAAAAAGTCCATAATAAAGTTCAATTTATAATTTAATAGAAAATATCATTAAATATAATTAATAACAAATCTCTTATTAAAAGATTCCAGGAAAAATTGATGATTGCTGCAATAAACAATGACGTGGGCTCGTGAACTACGACAATGGGATATTAATGGTACATCTATCGAAGATGCCAAAACAAGACATGTGCTTAATGACTTTAATGCCAAAATAGTGACCGAAGCTAATCTTTAAAACCCATCGTATACGTGGTACCCATCTTGGATAATTCAATGTTTGTATTACGCAATGATTTAGAAAATTGCGTTTTTGTGTGTAAATAATGATATCGAGACAATAAGCTATTGAAGTAGAAAAGGCGAAATTTTGTGTGTAAGACTGTATTGTAAGTGTGATCACTTTATTACTAATTACTAATAATTAATAAAACACATCACTCTCTTGAAATAACTTTTATTTACTCACTTCAGTGGGCTTATTCGTTCAACTTATATGATATCGAAACGGAACAATGATAGCGTGAGGTAGACGACTACTAACGCCATCTATCGGCGGTCATGATAACTTTTATCAATTTAAACAAAGTGTGTATGTTTGTTACTCCTTCACGACAAACCCTTTGAACCCATTGGTTTATTTATTGAAGTGAATAACTTCTTATTGGAGAGTAAACAGGTAACGTTACGCGTTACAGCTGACGTTCGCACGTTTACCACTTGCACTTGACAGAAAACTGGACTGGAAATTTGGCAGGGAGGTAGATTGATAGTAGACGTCTGCTACTAACGGATTGTGCGACAGAGCCAGATAAAGGACGATAGTTTGTGTGTAAGTGTGAAATGTGTAAGTATGTTTATTCCTCCTTTACGCTACGGCTACAGAAGCAGTTTGGCTGTTAATTGGAATGAAAATAGATTTTACTTTCGATTAACACATAGGCTACTTTTCAGCTCGGAAAAATCCACGGTTCCCGCGGGATTTGTGAAGAACTCAATTCCACGCGGACCAAGTCGCATTTCTTTACTATATCGCGGGCGTCCGCTAGTAAGTAATACTTTCAATTAGCTCCATTCCTCCTTACGAGTACGGAGTATACTTACTTGCCTATAATAAAACCTTCACTTACCACAGAACAACCCACCACCTCCCATGGCCCTTTCAACCTCTCGGTAATTTGGGCCGAATCAAGGGAGGGCGAATCCGGTACTTGCTCTTTGCGTGTTCCCGGGACGCCTTCTTGACTCCCTACAAGTTATTTTCTCTTTTCACTCCTTGTCCCTTGATACTCACTCTCCCCCTTCTGGGGCTGGACGACACATGACTTACCACAGAACAAAAAAGTAATGTTATCAATGAATAGTCCAACTCATCCTAGTAACTTCGCGTAGAACATATAGGTTTAGACAGAGACTGCAGCCGTTGTAGCCGGGAGCCGTATTCTAATGAGATGGGAGATTTGAGTGATACGGCGGTGAAAGTAAGAGGACAGTACATCAACAAAGCCTAGAGCATAGTGTAGCTAGGCTGTGGTACAAGAAACAAAACATCATCTCGATTTTTTTTTATTTTACCGTACTAATAGTACGAGATCCGGTATAAGAAATATGTACCCTCATCTGTTATTTATTTGGGATAAGAAATAAATTATAAAAAAATATTCACATTGACACATTGCACATAGGTTGCCTAGTTAAATTGCGGCCGGATAATATAAAATGGTTTAAATTTATTTAATCTCTTTCCCTTGTCCTGAACGAGAGTAATCCAGCAATAGAGTACAATTGTGTAGTAGGGAACATATATGGTTTGAAGAGCATGATTTTTAGAAGAGAACGCTGGGCTCCTTTTGCTCCAGAAATTTGTTTTAGATGTGCCACCCCAGGCGGTAATGCAATAGGACATAACTGATTGAGCTAATGCTAAATAAACGGCAATTATTATTTTTTTAGACGCAATGTGCCTTAAGTTTTTGAATATCCACCCAAGTTTCCGAATCAAAGACATACGGTTATCTAGTATTACACCAAGGTACTTAAAGATCCTTAAAGGACATCTTTTTTAAAGTCGCGCAATGACAACTTGCATTATCTCCTATACATGTATGTATTTTTATTTCATATTTTGGAGCTGGTTAGAAACGTTTACAAATAGAAAAACACATATAGTTTGTTTTACCAGTATTAAGCGTCAGGAGGTTTGAACTAAGACACTTAGCAATATTTTTGAGCCCTTTCTCAGCGTGGTAACGGACATCTTCCCAAGAGTTACCAGTAAATATAACTGCAGTATCATCTGCGTACGAAAAAATATATCTATTTCTTATCTTAAGATTGCAAAGTTGGTTAATGTACACCAAGAATAGAGTAGGACCAAGAACACTTCCCTGGGGAACACCGTAATTGATGTTTAATTCATTACTGATGTTACTGAGATTATTACTAAACAATAGTTAGTTCGTCAAATTTATAAACCTATTCAATTGAAACCACGAGTGAATAACTTGCTTAAGCATCTTTTTTTTATTCATTACAAGTTAACCCTTGTCTACAATCTCATAGTAAGTGATGATGCAATCTAAGATGTAATCGGGATTAATCGCAAGTATAACAATAGTCAATAATCCACTGTAACCCGCGGTCCACTGTTTCCCACTCTTCCTTACGGAGATCATCGCAACTCAGCGTTGATCTGACTTTGATACGGTAACTCCTAGCGAAGCAACTCCCTATAAGTACAATTCATCTGAGACTAAAGCATATCGGTTGCTGACTTCGCCGCACATCGCTTGTAAGTTAAGGCACTCGCCAGATTAGCGTTTCCCTTATACTTTGCATATCGCAGAAAGTCGCGAAGGCCTTCTCGTTAGCTGTGCACGCTAGCTGCTAGCTGCGGTGCATTTCGTTTTTACAGTTGACAGTTGACAGTTTGGACAGCGCTTTATTAAGGCTTAGAGCCCGCGGGTAGAGCCCGGTTATGAAATATGAGACCGATTGTTAACACACAAGTTTTGTATTTAAATTTTAACCATCGTTGTAAACATCGTTTAAGGGACGTTATGTAATTTGTGGAATATTGTTGCAGGATATTCCTTATGGATTTACTTAGTGTATAGTAATAAGATGAAAAAATGAAACAGTTAAGATGATTTTGATGTTTGTTTGCTTGCTACATAAACTATTAACCTTGGTTAGAAGTTGCCTATTCTTCTAATTCAAAAAACAGATCTCTCAAATCAGAATCAGGATTCGGGAACTCCACATTTGAGCCATGCTTAAAAGAAATGAAGACGTAACGCTTTGTATGAGTTCTAGGAATCTTACGTGCCTACAAAATCACCAAATAAAGTGATTCGAATTTATAGTCGGATTGAGTAGGTATTTTAAACTATGTAAACAAACAAAAACAGCTGACTCAGGTTTGCTCAACATTTTATCATTATTTACGAATATTATCATGAAATAAAACTTCCTGTGGTAAACAAATATTTTTTTAATTTTATATTCCTATATAATATATCCTGTTATTTATCAAACAGATAATGCTTCACTTATATTAAGGGTTCCGTAGGCAATAAAGAACTCTTATAGTTTTGTTTCTTTATTATGTAGAAGCAAGCATAAGGTTTCCTCGACATATTTAAACACATTAATCAAAACGGTTTTCTCGGAGGACGATAAGGGTGATTGATTCGTACGTTTCTTTTTTGGTGACGGAAACAATAGCAACGCGGAATAACTGCTCCGGCTAGTTCCAGGCTCCGGTTCACTAATTTTCGTACTAAACTAAATAAAATTAATTAATTAAACTGATAAAAAACCCGACTGCATAAATGATAAAAAAACTGAAAAGAAAAAAAAGCTCAGTCCAGAAGTGTAGAAAACAATTAGAAAACAGTCGGGACCTATTATATTGAATAGAATGATTTTCGTCTACATTTTTTATTAGGTCCCGACTTTAGTTTGATCAATTTTTATATCATTTATGCCGGGTTTTTATATTTGTTTAATTAATTAATTTATTTCACACTTTTTAGTTACGATAGATGGTGAATTTCGGATTTATTGGTTACGTTTGTTACAAAGTACGATAATGTATACCTAAGTCCAACTGAAATTAAGTAAATATTCAAAAAATCTACGCAACCCTCGGTGGCCGAATCCGACTCGCACTTGTCCGATTTTTATAATCAATATATTTCTTTTAGTCTATTTTAGGTGTTTTATGACTACACTTCATAAACCTCGCACCTTATAGTCGTCCGCCTCGCGTATTATGTATAGACTTAATTAATATTAGAATTAATAAATAACGTTTTCCTAATTGTAGTTTTTTTAACATGGCCATGATATACTATTTTGAAATTCTCACAAAAATCCCTTGAATTTGATTCGCATGTTGCAATATTCACAAAAAAAAAAACTTCACCCCGATTCTATAGCGTCTCACAGTCGTCTTGTTGGTTTTTTTTTTCTAATTTCACCTATCTAAGAACACTTGGGTTATTAAAACAAATGTAACGTTATCTGAATTACGTAAATCCGTTCAACGGTTTGGAAGATATGAGGTAATAAAGAATATTACATACATACATACAAGATACGCGCGAAAAACATAACCCTTCTTGCAGTCGGGTAAAAACAGTAAACAAACAACAAATAAACCATAATTAACAATAACAACCAAACGAGAACAAAACGAAATAACAAAAATTACAAGGGAAGAAAATACGCACGACAGACTGGATTTAGTTAACGAATCATTAACGAATACTGATATATAAGTAGGAGTATTAGTCATAGACAGCAAATAAAGTAGTGTTCTGTGCTGTGAAGTGTGAACTGTCAAATGTCAATCTTCTTTCACTTATTAATACAAAATCAAAAAAAATATCATAGTATATGGTAATTCTGCAATAAATGAAAGGTTAAATTCACATTAAAATAAAAGAAATCATCGTTTTAATTACAACTTCTTTCTTCTTTTGATATGAAAATACGACATTTATAAAATAATTAAAGTTATAATTTAATTTTATAAATGCACATTTAATACCCATAAAACTCAATATCTTTATTTTTCATAATGGTTTGTGACTCATGTCTGCTTGGGTTCTTTTTATGTCGTTTGTATTGTTTTTGTGCAAACTCTATATATTTAACATAGAGGAATTAGAAATGGAAATGGATCGCACCCAAATGCAGCAACAAAATTGTCTGTCGTTTTTTGAAGGGTACGAGGTAAACTCAGTCATCGATAATATTTAACAAAAATAAATAATAAAATATTTAATAAGAATAATATAATCTGTACACAGAATATTAAATTAATGGATCGATGTTTTGCTGTTTGTTCGTTCGTTAGAAGAATAGTATCTATTTTTCTTTTAGATATTGTTTTTATTACAAATTTATTATTTATTATAATTATGTTTTTGATGACCTCCGTGGCGCAGTGGTATGCGCGGTGGATTTACAAGAAGGAGGTCCTGGGTTGGATTCCCGACTGGGCTGATTGAGGTTTTCTTAATTGGACCAGGTCTGGCTGGTGGAAGGCTTCGGCCGTGGCTAGTTACCACCCTACCGGCAAAGACGTACCGCCGAGCGATTTAGCGTTCCGGTACGATGCCGTAACCGAAAGGGGTGTGGATTTTCATCCTCCTCCTTACAAGTTAGCCCGCTTCCATCTAAGACTACATCATCACTTACCATCAGGTGAGATTGTAGTCAAGGGAAACTTGTAAACAATAAAAAAAAAAATCTTAGATTGCATCATCGCTTACCATCAGGTGAAACTGAAATCGAACGTCACTTCATCTTTTAGTGAATTAGAAGTTGTTGACCATTTTTCATGCCATTGAACTACTTACTACACAAACCGGAATGATTAGGGAGTTTTTTCAGTCGACGAAAACGATTACAACAATGAAACATCGATACGATATAAGTATACACGCGTTAGATCGTTGATTGATTGACAGAGAGGTAACGTCTTGCGAGGCAGGTCCTTCTATAATTAGTCCAAGATAATTAATTAATTGTATGTGAATCCGGGCTCAAAAGGGCTAGAACCCAGAGCCGTAAAGCTTATTATTAAAAATAAAATGTATGTGAATCGAAACGAAAAGTGTCGCCTAAAAGAACCTTTTTGAGTAGTGATATTGTTGTGTAAAAAGCCTAAAGTTGCGGACTATAGCTACGCCACTGAGTGTACACATAGACAATTTTGTGTTTACTTACATTATATAGTTTTTACACTTCCTGAACACACAACTCGACATTGTAGACAATATGTAGGTTTTATTTGTATAAATAACTTTCGTTGTTTACTATGAGGCTAATTGAAATTAAGACAATTTGGCCACTTGTGTTTGCCTCAGTTTCGACGCACTGATGACATATCTAACTGTACAAAATCTTTGTGTAACACAGGCAAGCCACTGAGCCTACGTATACAGTTCCTAGTTACACATTCAATACTGTTAATTATTATTGCCTCCAGCTTTCTACCGAACAAAACACAGGTCAGAATTGTTTTCTCAGCAGATAATCTCAACTTATGCAATTATATTGTTTACGTGTTTTCACCGTTTCATACAAAGCACGTGTTGAGTAACTCAAAAACGCCTACAAAAGTATTCAGAGTACAAAAATAACTTGGTACTTGACAGTGTTATGTAAAGTCAACTTTTACCTGTCATGAATCCCTAGTAGTATAATACGAGTAGGTACATAGATACCAACTTCCTCGTAGTACCAGTGATGATCTAATGGATCACGGTCTTAGGGTTTAATCCTGTTCTTGACACCTGTCAATCGGTTCAGTAGATTCGGAGCCTATTCAATACATACAAACAAACAATCAAATATTTCCTCTTTATAATATTATAATAAGCCGTGATAGCCCAGTGGATATGACCTGCCTCCGATTCCGGAGGGTGTGGGTTCGAATCCGGTCTGGGGCATGCACCTCCAACTTTGCAGTTTTATGCATTTTAAGAAATTAAATATTACGTGTCTCAAACGATGAAGGAAATCATTGTGAGGAAACCTGCATACCAGAGAATTTTCTTCTCTGCTTGTGTGAAGTCTGCCAATCCGCATTGGGCCAGCGTGGTGGACTATTGGCCTAACCTCTCTCATACTGGGAGGAGACTCAAGCTCAGCAGTAAGCCGAATATGGGTTGATAATGATGATGATGATGATGATGATGATGATGACGATGATGATGATGATAATGATAATATTATAAGTATCTATTCTAATGTTATAAAGCTGAGAGTTCGTTTGTTTGTTTGTTTGGTTGAACGCACTAATCTCAGGAACTACTGGTCTGATTTCAAAAATTCTTTCAATGTTAGATAGCCCATTTGTCGAGGAAGGCTATATATTATCCCTCTATTCCTCTATGGGAACGGGAACCACGCGAGTGAAACCGCGCGGCGACAGCTAGTATTATATGCGTAACTATTAACTGGTAGTCAGTTATTTCATCATAGCGGTGGTCAACCATATATTTACATGAAAAATAAATAGGATAAGTGTTATTGTGTAATCGTGCATTAAAATAAATGTAATGCAAGCAAATAAATATATGTATTTAATGTAATGAAAACTGTTCTCATTCCAGCACGCTGTCATTAAACTGTCAAAAAATAGTTTTTAAACTGCGAGATAATGCATTTTAATTATTGCAATCGCATTAAAAAAATCGAATGTTTTACGAAAAAATGCAAAGCATTCGATAATAATTACTTCAATGATAATTTGTTTGCGTAACACTCATGTTATTATGTCGGTACATGCCTACTCATAATAAGATATGAATTAAAACAGAACTGGGGCAGTTTTTGAAATAAAATAAGTATACATATAATATAGTATATCGACCCATAGTCGGCTCACTGCTGAGCTCCAGTCTCCTATCAGAATGAGAGGGGTTAGGCCAATAGTCCACCACGCTGGTCCAGTGCGGATTGGCAGACTTCACACACGCAGAGAATTAAGAAAATTCTCTGCTATGCAGGTTTCCTTTCCTTCACCGTTTGAGACACGTGATATTTAATTTCTTAAAATGCACACAACTGAAAAGTTGGAGGTGCATGTCCCGGGCCGGATTAGAATCCACACCCTCCGGAATCGGAGGCAGAGGTCATATCCACTGAGCTATCACGGCTATATCATCATGATCATATTAGTATAAAATAGTCTATACTAATTTTATCAATGATAATCTCTAGAATTACCAGTCATTGTAAAAAATATTTTTTTATGATATACCTACTCGTACAAGCCAAACTTATGAGAAGCCACATTGAAGTTTTTCCACCCACCAGGAAGATATGCTACTGACGGACAAGATCAAACGGTTAACTTATTTTAGCACTCAGTTAAAAATGAACTGATTTCTGACACAAATTAATTTTAGAAGCCAATATAACACTTAAACAATAACCTTAATTATTTTGAAAATCTCCTGATAGATATAGATAGATATTACCTAGGTATCATAACGACTTATGTCAGAAATACTTTTGCTGGTGGAGGCTTCGGGCATGGCTAGTTTCCACCCTACCGATGACGTATTGCCAAGCGATTTAGCATTCCGGTACGATGTCGTGTAGAAACCGAAAGGGGTGTGAATTTTTATCCTCCTCGTAACAAGTTGACCCACTTCCATTTCAGATTGCATCACCACTTACCAGCAGGTGATATTGTAATCAAGGGCTAACTTGTAAAGAATAAAAAATATGCTTTCCTTCATAATACGGGAACATAACACATCTTCAGATCGACTTATCGTATCTACATAACTTATAGCCAAAAACAATCTCAATCACGTCGGCTTCAAACAAAAAAACTACAACTTATTCGGTCTATTAGTTTAGGAGATTTGCCACAGCCGTACAGACAGACAAATCCTTATAACTTTTACGTCGATAGTTAATAAATCGCCTCACATTTTACGCAGTTACAAATTGCCTACGTGATTGACAAATATTATCTCCTGCACCACTTCATTTGACAGAACGATTTTATTGGCCACTTGAAGTCATTTGCGTATTGGAATATCTATTGATATCGATGGATAAACACGGCTTTATCTTATCTTATAGATATGGCTGTCTTGCGGTGGATCGATTGATCCTCTTAATATTCGTAATACGTCGTAAAACGTGTAATACCTAACTGTTTACTGTTATTAGGTAATAAAACTATCTACAGATTAATGGGTTTTTGATAAAAGGCTATAAGGATGGAGTCAAATTGTACTAAGTACATAAGTAGTACATTTTGTGACCAGAAAGAATAGCGCTAATGTCAAACGGTAACAAGGTCAGCCATTGAATCAATTGTTCTCTCTGCAGTGCAAACGGCAGCGAAGACATTTCACAAGTCGAGCCGTAATGCACGAAGTAACCAATACACGATCAGTTATAGTCGTGGGTGCTGCAGAAACGTGAGAATAATTGATCGTCAATGGCGTACATAAATGAAATTGTAGTAAGTGACTAACTTCCGTCATTTACGAGTGTATACTCGTAAATGACGGAATCTTTACTATTAAAATGGGTAAAGTTTGTGTGGTCGTAGTGGTAATCTATGGGCCTAGTGAATGTATTTTCAAAATTCTTTTAGCAATAGAAAGCCACGTTATTTGCGAGTGCCAAAGGCATATTATTTTATCTTCGTATTCCCACGGAATTTTATGTTATTATGTTCTTCTCTACAACTCTCTATACTCGTGATATATAACACTAGCTGACGCCGTTCCCGTTCCCGTAGGAAAACGGGGTTAATATATAGCCTATAGGCTTCCGCGATAAATAGGCTATCTAACACTGAAAGAATTTTTCAAATCGGACCAGTAGTTCCTGAGATTAGCGCGTTCAATCAAAACAAACAAACTCTTCAGCTTTAGGTATTGGTATAGATTATCTCTACGCCAAAATTCACATAAATCGGTTCAGCACTTAAGACGTTTAATGATTAAAAACAGACAGACCAACTTCATTTATAATATTAGTAGGAATGGTTGATCCAAATTCAGCGTATTTATAAGAACAACGAGTCCGAGAGAGTATTCTCATAACTACTCACTATCTCAATATAAAATTGCTTGTAAAGCATACTTAGTACTTGGATAAGTTGTAATACCGAGAAAGCCACCTACGTGACGTGTGTAGGTAAGCATTTAGGTATTTAAGTATGTAATAAGAGTTGGGTATTATTAATATCATCACCTTTTTGCAAGTGTAAGTGCAATCCGATTATGAATAATCAAATAACGCAATATTTGCGTTATTTGATAATTCATAATCAGTCAGCAGCTGAAGAAAGTCACTGATATAGCTCAGCGAGTCGCGAAGCTGAAGTGGCAATGAGCAAGGCACTGGTGGAATGGCGACCCCGCACCGGAAAGCGCAGTGTTTGTCGACCCCACACTAGGTGGACCGAGGATATCAAGCGGATAGCTGGGAGGCACTGCTGGCGGCTCGAGATCGTTGTGTTTTTAAGTCTATGCTAGAGGTTCATGTCTAGTAGCGGACGTCCATCAGCTGATAATGATTATGATGATGAATGAGTGACCATGCAGTTGACTAAGTTAGAAACTACATATAATTATATCCAATCTAACGTATTCATATGATAGAAAATTTGGATTTAACAATAATTAGCTATATTCGCTAGGTACTATATGACAAATATGATTCTTCCCTCTCTAACTAAGCAAAAAACTAGGAATAGGAACGACAAAAAATTCAAGCAGAGAGGATGAAATCCTTAAATGTGTGAAAATCGTGTTTTGAATCCGGGTTTGACTCATGGAGTCAATAAGGATTTTGGATTACGTATTCACTTAACATCAAGTGAAACTGTAGCCAATCACTAACTTATTAAAACAAAAAAAATTATACACAAAATTGAAGCTTGAAGTCAATTAACCTAAATAACAACGTAGGTAATATGATACTGCATATATTCATTCGACAAATTATATTTCTCCATACAAAGTGTTATATAACTATTACACTTTACATTTGACCGGTACCTCACTAGTGTTATTTAGAGATCCTTTAGATATAAATAAAAACTTACCTAAGTCAGTTGAGCTTTTAGCATAGACTTCTTTTATTTTTAATAAAGGGTTACAGTTCACTACATTTGTTAGCAAGCTATTTTAAACAACTACAAAGCAAGGCTCTTCATATGAGAGGGTAATATGTAGCTTAGACCCACCACGCTGTTCCATTAGGGGTTGGCTGGTTTAGGGTGATAATGATTGCTATTAGATGTTTATATAACCGGGGCCAACTTCGCCACACCGGTGTAAGAATTTTTATGAAAATTACTTAGAAGAAAGTAAAGCTCATTATTTCACAGCTCGACCCGGGACTCAAACTTAACACCTTGAGGTCCGTAGCTTCATAAGAAACCACTGAATCAAAGATGCTGTTGTTTACTAAGACATACCGGCTTAAATATTATCTTGCTAGAACCTTAGAAACATTTTAAGATTATAAGACGTGCACTTTTAAAACTGGTTTACAACCCTCTAGTTTTAGTTAAGAGAGCTTTTCTTTGGAATCCATTAAGAGATTAGACTCTTGCCTGCATTATCACACTACGGAACCTTTGTTTTTTTAAATAAAAATAAAAACTCAAGACTATTTTTTTGTCATTAGAAAACAAACTTTAATGCAGTTTATTAAAGCTTAGTTTTCTACTTTTGAGAGTACGTGAATCGATGTATTGGTGATGATGAAAGAAATATTGATGATGAATAGGTCTGACGAGCCCAAATCATTATTACATTACAAATATCTAGCGTAATATTTTACTTTATACTAGAAAGGTTCTCGGTTCAATTCTCATTCAAAAATTTAATATTTTGTTTTTTTTACATCCAATTGATCTTTATACGTAGACAGAGTAGTAAATTGACGGATAGAACTTATCTATAGCAGTCCCTTGAAAAGAGTAAGCATGAAACTAGCGCAAGCATAAAAAATGTTTAAAAATATCTAGTACGGAACCATTTTTTGTATTTTTGTCATTGAATGTGCCCGATATCGAGCACGTAGAGTAGCCGGCCATCGCTCAAATAAATGAAAGTGTCACGGCTAATGTAAGAAAAGCTACCGGATATTGCTCGCCTCCATATTGTACGCTCATTTGCTCTTACTTTTTATAAATATATCACTTCTAATAGACACAACAATATCCTCTTTGTGATTCGACTTTAGTTGAGAGTTAGAAAACAAAGTAACATGTAAGTAAGCAACTAGCAAGATGCAGCATATGGAAGGACCACTAAAGTAATTTCTTTACATCACTTAGGATCTATGAGTAGGTGTACAAAGTACAAACACAAACTTAATAATTATGTTTTTTGACAACTGTAGACCTACTTTAATATTTAATTCTATGTACTCTATTAGGTTTCAGACTATGGTATCATTTTCGGAAAGTTTCACTCTTTCGTCTACTTCAAGCCCCTTTTTACATTAAAATCTATTACTTAAACCAAATCTTTAAAGTAGTTTATAAACCAATTAAAACTGAAACTGTGCTGTTAGTCTTAATGGCTCGATCAGTTTGAGCATTTATGATTGATATCGAGTATCATCGATTAGATTAAATAATTATTATGTTTTTGTTGCTCTATTATAGGAATGGTTTTAAATTTATATAAAAACAAATAAATCTATAATATTATGTACCTATAACAAATTTCTTATTCAGATTTTAGATGGTAAGTACTAAGTTCACCATTCAGCTAGTCCTAAAATATACTTAGTACCTACTTAGTTTAAGGATAAAAATAGGCAAAGGCATAATTTTATTTCCTAAAATCAACTCAGAGTTCTTCTCCCTTGAAACTAATCTCAAAAGCTTTTACTTGGTATTATTAATTCATTCTTTCGCAGGGGTGTTCTGATATTGCTACCTTTAAGTTGACAGACCGCAACGTCAGGGCGCCCTGACAGCTGTCAGTTAGCGAGGCTATAAGCGCATCCCTATAAGCGAAGTGGAGGAGCTTTTAAAGGGGAAACAGGGCGTCTAACCGCAAGTGCTTGTATGTGCTAGCTTTCGCAGTATAATAGATTTATTTTGCAGGGAACTTGCAAATGTACCTTTGCAGTTTTTTTTTTCTTCTTCTTAAATATTGCGGATTAACCTTTGTTAAACATTGTTTTTTTTTTATTTTTGTAATCTACTATGAGTCGGTAGAACTGTAACCAAAATAAGACCCTAGAATGGAAGAGAATGACCTTGAGTCACGCACTTGTGAACATTGTGTGTAGGGTTGATCTCCTTTACGTTTAACGAACACTCCTCTTTTCCACTCAAATCACTCTTCCCGTCTATCCCAAGCACCCATAAAGAATTACACAACAAGAAAAATGTTACAAGTTAGCCCTTGACTATAATCTCACGTGATGGTAAGTGTTGATGCAATCTAAGATGGAAGCGGGCTAACTTGTTAGGGGGAAAATCCACACCCCTTTTATACCCCCCTAAAATAATATTAATATTATAAATAATTAAGAATGAAACCCCTTTTTTAGACCCTTATGTATTCAATAACTGTTGATTATAAAGTTACCCATTACAGCAATGAATTGATAATGGCATTCGGATTATTAATCTCAGCATTACGTGGGGCACAGTGGAGCCAATCTCTCTCCATAAACAGTCAAATCGGGACCGGTATCTATCGCTACACCGCAAACAAATCCACCGTCTCATTTGAAAAGTAACAGTTCAGAACTGCCCATTAATATAACATTGTATGCAAGTGCAGGCCACAATTTATCCGAGGAAGTGCATGGAGTAAATTGCAGCCTAGGGCCATTTAATGTTATGTTGTAGTAAAATTGTGAATATTTTATGTGTGTACAGTTGTTTTAATTAAAGTTATAATATCTGTAGCAGTGAAATTTTATAATAAAAGTAGGTAGTAGTTGTCTAGAGTAAGTATGTGCTATTCCTGACTCAATTTTATCTTTGTAGGTACCAAAATTAATTCAGGTGAATTCCTAGAAGGTAAAAAATATTCAAATATTGCGTCCAAAAAGTTCAGAAGTCCTTTGTAACTGCACCTACTTAAGATACCCAACGCAGTTTTAAACCTGCTAATTTAAAAGAATAACTTTGCTATTTAAAAAAAATGTTTTTTTAAAGTTAAAAGGTAACTACTCAGTATTTTAATACATTTATTAAATCAAGATTAAATATAATTATGATTGAAGTTATTAATGATTAAGATACTTGGAAAGACTTGGATCCACTATAGTGCTCATACAAGTAAAGATTACTTAATTATTTTCAATACTAACTTTTCGTTTTTAAAAAAGAAATGCCTGTCTTACAAGTTCTTAGTAGAATTAACTTGAGAACTGTTAGTAGGGCTACAAACAGAGTTAACAGAAAATTTACAAAAGGTATTTGTAAACCAAGCCTACTTGGTAAATGAATTTGAAATTAAAGAAAACTTACTTAGTATCTAATTTACAAACTTCTTTTCTAATTATCTAAAATCATTCAATTTAAAATTAAGTAATAGTCATATTTCAAGAATGTTTAAACATTTAGTTACGTAGTCCATATTCTCAATTCTAATTGTAGTGGATTGCAGACTTCAAGCTTAATCTCGACCTCCCACTTTTCAATTATCAATACAAATAGCCCAGCCTCATAATAACATAGAAGGTAATAGCAACCTGCGATTTATACGACTCTCCCTACCCTTGCATTTGTCAGACAAACGAATGAAAATCTTTCTCAGATTTGCAGCGTACATTGCGTTATTTGTACAAGACAAGTAATGGAATCGTTAAATAAAAGCATAATGGATCGTTACAAATTCGGCGTTGCCGGCGAAAGCTGTTTATTTGACACGATTAGTAATAGGAAGGCTGAGGCAAACCCGAGCGGAACTAATGGTTATATTTCGATACAATGCGTCGTTATTGCTTTCCGAACGTAATCTGGCCATTTGGTCGGGTGCTAGATTTAATTAGATTTGGGTTGCGGATAAATTTGAATTCTAATGATCAGTCAACCGTGATTTTATTTCGACGAAGTTGGATTACAAATAGCCACATTTATCCCATTCTGAATTCAAGGAGTTAGAAAATAATTTATACTTTGCCATTGAACATACAAGTAGGTTTAGTTTATTTGTACATATTGGATTTCGTCTAATATTTTTAGCAACATCGACAACATCGACATCTAGACATGGTTAAGGTTCTAAATGCCTCAAGTTCTGTAGAAAGAATTATAAACAAGACAAATATTAAAATACATAAGGGTCATGCTGTTGAGATAATCAATCTACTTTTTTTGAATTCTAGAGAATACTCGTTTTTGCAACAAAACCCATAACTTTTCTTGTGGCTACAATACTCCTTTTCCTTACAACTTAACACCTATTTCTGCCGCGAAACAGTTTTTGGAGTTTGAAATTATACACTAGGCTTTACTCCTCAAGTTGATAAACAATAGACACAAAGTGACACATTATATATAACGTATAACGAGTTCCTGGGGTAAGAGTGGTATTTACACTAATTAATTATATTATTATAAAAAGGAGGTATTTGTACAAAGTTGGTACGTCAGTTATAGTTTAAATAAAAGAGTAATTGATGATATGACTTCAGTTTTTTGTTAGGCAGCGTGAACGCCGTCACGCTGCTAGTCGCGTTAGTGATTTTGTGCAATAATGTTGTGGTGTAATTTTTAATCATAAATTCTTTAGCTTGGGCAAGAAGAGCATTGCATTCTAAAGGGGTCCCTTAAACCTACACTCAAGGTCACAAGTCCTGGAACCTGCTCGAGGTGTTTCCTCTAGCACAAAGTGATGGTACAATCACTGTCGTTATATTTGCTTGCCACGTGAAAAGCTTTTTATAAAAGCAATAGATTTAGAATAGAAGCAAGCAGGATAGAAGCAATAGATCTGCTTGCCAA
This sequence comes from Bicyclus anynana, assembly GCF_947172395.1. NCBI lineage: Eukaryota > Metazoa > Arthropoda > Insecta > Lepidoptera > Nymphalidae > Bicyclus > Bicyclus anynana. The sequence continues at coordinate 707,065 of NC_069089.1, read as the reverse complement.
CAGATGGGCCATTTGCATGGTCCGCCCATTATTTAATTGATTTAAAAATTGGTTGATCGTGCTGTTACAAGGGAAATAGTATTGGCATCAGTGCTTAAAAACAGGTTAACAGTAATTATAAATGAAAATGCTACACTAGAGATGTCGTTAAGATGCTAAATATTCTATCATTATAATAAATTAAAATCGACCTTGATATTGAAATCGCGTCGGGTGAGAAATGAAAGTGAAACAGATTAGTTTTCTCCCGCAGCGGTTACGTCGCAGTGACTTAACTAACACTAATCAAATAGACAGTGCGTTTAACCGGAACTATACACTTTTTACGTTACTCCCGTAGTCACGTCAACGTTTGAGCTTGCCACGTACTAGCTACTTAACCCAACTTCGCACTTCGCAATGGAAATATAACATAGAGTAGATATCATTTATATATAGATTTGATCCAGGAAAGTTCTCCATGGTCATCACCTTCCAACATTTCCAAACTACGAAAAGTATACACTTCTCAGGCCAAATAGACAATTGGACATTTACCATTGAATAAAGTCCCAAAAAAACTGAAAATTCATTTTGCGTTTACAGCTAAGAACCATTTCGATCACGACAGTTAAAAAAAAACGCATCTTATGTAACTTCATTCGTTTATGAGCTAAGATATCACAGACAGACATGTCAGTAATAATAGCATTTGTATCTTATCATATTGTTAATATTGACATAACACCACCAGTGAATATTCAAAACAATTAACACCAATTTGTTTTAATAGTCTTACAACTTTAGAAAATTATTGACTAATTAAGAATATTAAAACTATCAAAAACCATAATGTATTTTGTTTTCTATTAATTGTTTGTATAATAAAAGAGAAAAGTGCATCGACTATTAAGAAATAAACATTTAAAACACGATTTTGAGCTTTATTTAAATTGTTTTAAAGGCGACTATCGGATACTAGAATTACGTTAAGTCAACTAGTATAGCTGATAGTCATATCTCAAATTTTGTCGATGTATCAAGATCAATCTCCTGTTTACCGCCAAGTGAAAACAATAGGTATTGTATCAATCAACCTTGCTTATGTCTTTCAAATATTATTACCAATACCCGAGATTGTAATGACGCAACCAGCGTAATTGGGTGGTTTCCTAATTATGGGGAATTGTTTAAAGTTAATTTGTAGTGTGCAATAGTAGATTGATAGAATTACAAGTTGAATGGTATGTTATCTCGTTCCTACGCTCAATATTTCTTCCCTGTTAGTTACCACAACCGAGAACTCATGTAAAGAAAAAAGTTGTGTCTCATCAAGATGGAGACACTCTTTCTTCTTCTTTGAGTCCTTTCACACCAAATTTTTCCAACCAGATCTAACCCAGGCTGCATTTTAAGCATCGATCAGGACAGACCGGCAGCTTTCATCTCTGCTTCTAAAGATCTCTTTCAAGTATCCTTTGACCAGCCACACCTTCCTTCCTTGTCTCCTCTAGAAACCACTAAAAGGACTCCTGTGCACCACCCGATCTTCAGCTTACAACGTGATCCAATTCAATTTTCACTTTATTTGATCAAAGATTTACTCACGGAATATATTAATGAAAAAATTATCCCCTATTTTATATTAAAAGCTGCTAATGGAATATTTAAACGTATTTACTTCTTGTTATAACCAACTTATTATTAATATATTAATGTCAGGATCACTTTTATCTAACGACCTCGTGTTTATTGTATTTCGAATTTGAATTTTGCGCCGTAACTTGAGCTAATCGCGAAATTACCAATTACAATCAGCCGACCTTTAGGGTGTAAATCGATAAATTCTCTCGGCCAAGAAGTTCTCGATTGGGCTCAGGGTGAAAAGTGGCAGCGGCCTTAATTTCCTTTTAATTATGTGCCGTGGTACCGTTAATTGTGGCACCACCATTGTTGTACTGCAAGTCAAGTTGCCGAGTTGCAATTAACCCGCCGTGAATGAAGTGAAAAGTTTTTACACCAACCGTGAAGTGGGTATGGCATACCCAAATATAATTAAAGGACTTACTAGGATAATACCAATGTAATTTATTAACTAAAATTAGGAAAATGTGATAAAGTTTTAGTTATACAAATATTTACATTTCTGTAAAACACCGAAGTAGTATTTTGACGCAAATATCAACAATATTTTGATATTATGACATAATATCTAAACATTTAGGTTTGGTAATTAAATAAACATTTAAATAAAAATTTGTCTTATATAATTTAGCTTCGACACGACATAATACATTTTAAGTGTTTTATACAAATTACCTTAAGTACCTAAGCTTTTTCGAAGCAGTTTTTTTCCATATATATTAGCTTGTCACGTGAAGTTTAATCCTGCGCCGACGCAACTGTCACAACGCCGAAGTTATTATTCGCGTCACCAGTCCCGTAATACTTAGTGTTTTACAAATTGCCGGGTATTGGATACCCAACCTCACTCACGGCGGGTTAAGTTCAGGTTTGGACGGTAACTCAATTAACACTTTCCAGACTTACTTTACTTGGGAATAAGGTCACTGGGAACTGGAATAATTTGGCGAGTAAACATTTCGACAGCGCTTTATGAGTAATTTGTGATTTATGTTTTCAAGAAAGAGTATTGTTTTGGCGGGACGGTATTTCGCAATCAGTTATGACCTAAATTTTGTAAAGGCTTCTTTTATGTTTCTTTTCCTTTAATTTTAACTTTCCTTACCATTTCTAGCAGTTCGCGTAATTCAGCGTGAATACAACAACTAATTATCTGATGAAAAGCATACACATTGTGTAGACTTTGTTCAAATTTACATCATAAAAATGATACACAAATGTCTTTAGAATATTACAAGTGTCAAAATTAATTTCAATAATATTTAAACATACTTCCAAGTTGAGTAACTATATCTAAATATAATTTGCTAAAATCATAGCAGTACTACTTGAAAGAAAACGTAAATAAAGTATAGGAAAAGTCCTCCAAGTATCAGTAATAAAAATATACATGTCCAACATTATCTCATCTATTTCGAAAATATTAAAAACTAGCTGACGCTGCGCGGTTTCTGTAGGAATACGGGGATAATATGTAGCCTATAGCCCCAATAAATGAGCTATCTAACACTGAAAGAATTTATCAAATCGAACCAGTAGTTCCTGAGATTAGGGCGTTCAACCAAACCAACAAACTCTTCAGTTTTTTAGGTAATATTAGTATAGAAGTAAATATTTAATTATTTAAAAACTAATAAACATAATAACTAGGATCTTGAACACGGAACAAAATAATGCCAGTTGTCTTCAAGGCTATCGGAACCAATTAGTATAAGTTACGCGAAGATAACGCAACACAGGCGTTTGGAAGACGTTCACCTTGTTATCATCTGTATTGAACTATGGATGACTAATTCACGGGCCGTTACGCTGCTGGCCGTGAAAACGATTGTGAGATACGTGCAAATGACATTGCACGTTAAAATTGCTCAGTAATTATAGAAAACCGGCTATTTACGAGTCATTGGGATCAATGTATAAAATTGCGGTTTGCAATGTTAAAATAAAATACTAAATTTGAAAATGCGCTTCAATTTGATTTTTATCTATAGGTTGTGACGTTCTTGATAAAAAGCAAAAAAACCAGGAAGAAGACTATGTTTTTAAACGTGCTTGCTTAGTCTTCAAAGCAAGACTAAACACGCGTAAGGAAGACAAAATTTAATATGAATATGGAATGCCGGTAATTTAAATGCCAGGAGGAATACATAAAATAATGAATTATGAGGCGAAGCTATGTCAATTAAAATTGATGAAGTAATTCCATATTATCAGAAAAAATATTTAAAATTAAAGTTCATTGTTTTAATGTAAATCATTATGTACTAAATATGCTTTATACTATTCTTCATTTGCCTAAATTAAACATTAAAAGTCAGTTTGATTTTATGACCTAAATCTTCTTTCACAACATACTGGTTATTGAAAATTATAATCCTATAAGAACGTCCCTCCCTGTACGTTACATAAGTAAGTTACATACAAATGTTCCTAAGGATTTAGAGGTGGGACTATTCCAAATAAATAATCCAGCTTTTCACTAAAACATCTCAGTCATTTATTGTATTAAAATAACAACATAGCACCAAAGTTAACACTTTCACCAATTAAATAGAAATTTCAGAAAACGTTCGACACCGCCTCGGCTACGACTCTAAAGCCATCAATCACGGACATCGCTTAATAAAGACCTAGAAATGATTCAGCGTCAGCACTTCTATGCTACTCTGACAGCAGTGATAGATGTACTATTTGAACAACTGGTAAATAATTCGGCCTGTCTATTGCTCTTCTTAATACTAATATGATTGGTTCATTCTACGAGTTTGGTGGTCTATAGCTTTCCTCATACAAATAGAAATTCAACGACCTTTGGGGAAGATAAAAATAGAATACAAGTACGAGTATGTATGTCTTTAAAATTAAAACATGAAGCTAATCCTTTGCAAGAGTTGCCTTTAAATGTAGACATTAAAATATCAAAAATGACAATAGACCTTGATATATATAATAGAATTAAGTACCTTGTTGAATGAAAAAGATCGTTAAATGAATGCTACAATTTCGTGCTTCATAATAATTAAGTTTTTAATATCTAATAAAAAATAGCTCGTTAAAAAATAATAATCATACAAACAGTTAAGCTTTTTGCGAAGCAATTCTAAAATTAATCAAATAAAAACATTTGTAGGCACTGAATTGAAGTATCTTGTGTAAACACTTGTTTCGTTAATTTTTGACCAGTTACTCAAAAGCAAATATAAACATTCAAGGATGGAGTGGACAATGTTTATATTTACGTTTAAGAGTGCGCTAGCCTTTTGTACCGAATCGAAAGCCAAACTATAATTTGCTACTAATTTACTTAAAAGCAAAAACATTTACGTGATGCATCCTACAATCATGTCATTATGCATCACCAAAAATACTTGTTTTTATGAAACATTGCTAGTTTTCTTTTTGTTTTATGATTCTTAATAGCGATCTTACCTAATGCTAGTGACTAGTCTTGACTAGACTGCCACTTAAGCCTACCACTACCTATATTTGAAATTTTGAACCAATTGACAAATTTTTAATCATGATAAACTAACCCGAACTAGGAATTAAGCCAATAATGTAAACAAAGACTTTACCAATAATAATATCGCAAAGAACGTTAACTTTTAAGTAAGCTAAAATGGTGAACGCAACCTTAAATCGTCTTTACTTGTAAAGTAAGCACGCAATGACGTAATCGGCAAACCAAAAGCTTAGCATAATATTATGAGTTGGATCAGATCAAATATTGTTGGCCTTGTGCCTATTAGCTGTATAGTGCACTCGGACCATTGAGTAATGCTTCAAATCTATGTATGACAACTTGTGTTACGGTCACACTTGCGTTTTATGATCTGTGTGCCTAGTTTACGAAAATTTATATGGAATTGAAACAGTTGTGCAGTAGTGCCACTAGATGGCGCTGTTTCAATTCCTTAGAAATTCGCGTTTACGTTACGTGACGGTAACAGTATCAAACTGCCACTAGGCCCTCTGTTTTGTTTAATACTTTACAATTGAAATGGAGCAGCTAGGTGGGTTTAAGCTTTATATACCTTCTACTATAAGGAGGGAGGCCTGGCCCTGTAGTGAGCCGTTAAAACAGGACAATAATGATGAGTAACATTTAAAAAATTACTTATTATAATTGAAAAACATAATTTTGACGTTACTTGTTTCAATGTTTCTACAATAACACAATCTTGTAATAAATTATGTTATTATTTATCCATGTTACAATTAATAAATAAAGACTTGTTTTTAAACATATTTTTTTGCAATTTTTAAAATGTTAATTGATAATATCCGCGGGAAATAGCAAAATATTTTATTAATCAATTTGTGATTCATTATTATTAGTATATGAGCATTTTGAGCATGTAATATATAAATGTCAATTTATAAGTATATTTTAAAATAATATTAATTTTCGTTCCGTTTGTAAAAAAGTTCCGAATGATAGTAATGTTTCGAAAACTTTGAATCTGGTATATAATGTGGTATACAATGCTAGTATAACACCAAGTATTACGTAAGAACATTACAAGTTATGACATGTGTACCAAATACGACAAGATGCTTCGATACACTGACATATCTCTTATACGTAAAACTAGAGGTTTGTTTGGTTTTTTTTTAATTTGTTTTACAGCAAAGTGACATTGTACAAAATTTACTACTGTACAACGAACACATGTTATATTCTTCGAGTACTTATTAAATTCTGAATATAAAATGTACTGTTGTTTGTTTCTACTGAGACCTTCGAGTGACAAAGGTTTTATGTAGTTAAAACTTATAGAGCTAAAACTTGTGATGGCCACACTCTCGTGATTTTATATTTAGCTAAAAGTTTGGTGAAGAAATGAAATGAAATAAAAAAATGGTATCTATGTTTCTACCAAAGATTGGTACCAATTAATAGAGGTAGTAGTATCGACATGGTCAGATATGGTCAAAATAAGAATTAATTTACTTCAAGGAGACACAGTTTACAAGAACTTTTCAAACGTCATGTTTCACTATTTATAATGACTCTACCACCGGTTCGGAAGGCAGAATCAACAGTTACTATTTTTTTTTTTTAATTTAAATAAGTATAATTTACAACAGTTCAAATAATTACAATTCTGTTTAGTTTTAATTCCCGTGTGAAGGTAAAAGCTCACATGGCCTCCAAGCATCTTTATAATTAAGAAATTCATCAATTATGAAGTAGCCTCTTACTAAGTCCTTTATATACCAAGAATCGTCCAAATATAGAGCGTAATTTTCGGAATAGTTAGAGAGAGATTTTTTTTTATTCTTTACAAGTTAGCCCTGGAATACAATCTCACCTGATGGTAAGTGATGATGCAATCTACTGACAAAGGGTTAACCTACTTATTTCACAGCTGAATTGTCACAGTATGCTTTATTAAATCATTTGGCCTTAATACACGACTATATAATAAATATTATTAAGTATATTATTTATAAACATGTGTAGTACACAAATGTCCAACCAGACAAACTTGTCTGATACGGTAAAATTGGAAGTAGTACGATTTTCATGGTGCTTTCGGCCATGAGAATCGGTCAAACAATGCGCTGAGTTTGAACATGTGTGGCATTGCCTAACACTTGAATCATTTAGGTCACTCACAATTCACTGAGCGAAGAAAGAAGAAACCTTTAAAAATAATCATATCATACTCGAAATTCTTTTAGAAAAGGAAGCTGTAGTTTGCTTGGCTGACTTCGCTAACTAAAACTTATTATAGAGTCCTTTTTTATACCAGTTGAAGGAATTTGAGAAAGAGTCCTCTATTTTGTGTAGAAAATTATTCTTTACTAACAGTACGCAGAAGTAAGCGCAGTGTTGGTCGACCTCCCACCAGGTGGACTGACGACATCAAGCGAGTCGCAGGGATTCGCTGGCTGGTGGCTCAGTATCGTGATGTTTGGAAGTCCTTACAAAAGGCAGTGGACGTCCATTGACTGATATGATTATAATGATGATGATGACTAGCAGACGAGCGCGGTTTCACCCGTGTATATCCGATTCTCGGGGATACGGGTACAAAATACAGCCTATATTACTACCTGATAATTAAATTAAGCTTTCTGTTGATAAAAGTATTTTCAAATCGCTCCAGTAGTTTTTGAGATTCTTCAATACGTATATACAAAAATCTTTTATCTTTATAATACTAGCGAACGCACGCGACTTCATCCGCGTGAAATTTAGTTTTTCACAAATCCCTCGGGAAACATGGATTTTCCGGGTTTAAGAGTAGCTTATGTGTTAATTCAGAGTAAAATCTATTTCCATTCCTAATTTCAGCTAAATCGCTTCAGTAGTAGCGGCGTTAAAGAATAACAAACATCCAAACATCCACACAAACTTTCGCGTTTATAATATTAGTAGAATTAGAGTGGATAACAGAGCAAAGCTTTGCAAGACACTCTAAGACATGATAATTCTACAACATTGACATAAACGTTGTGGATACTTTGCGAATGTTGCAATGATAGAATCAATCTGTTTTTATTAATTAATTACTGCAAATTAACGTCTGCTTCTATTTAAATTGTATAAAGTCATACCGAATTCCACCCGGACGAAGTAGCAGGCGATGTGTTAATAATCACGGCTCAACTTGTATCGGATAGCAATATCCGGTATATAACGTATCAATATCCGGGATATAAACAGAACTTTCTTGTTGCATCTCGTTCTCTAGGTACAACATGCAAATAACGTGTAATAGGCATATACTTGCAGTAGTTGGTTTGTATAAAAAGGTAATCTACCTTATTTCCGTATCTAGCATACTATTTAGTTTCTTTTAAATCAATTTGAATAATAGACCTTTGATAGGACTAAAATTATTATAAGTTAAAACCATATAAGTTTAATTACCAGCTCACTTGAGTACCTAATACAATAAATGCTAAAATTATGCATGTTTATTACTGATGATAATATCTCGGCAGAAATTGACACGATTCACCTTTACCTGCTGTACCGGGGAATAGCAGTTACCTATTCCCATAATCCTATAGGAAATAGATGAAAAAGACATAAGTACTCACCACCAAGTCCATCTTGGTACAAAGCTGTATACTCGTACTAAAATACCTTTCTATTTGTTAATAAAAAATACATAGTATGTAATATAAGTAATAACAAACAAGTAAATAAGCTTACCCTAACAATATTATTTAGCAAAGGTTAGAGAAAAATTATTGCATAAATTGGGTCAAACTGTTTCATAAGCCTCACAAAGATCGGAAGGCTCGAAACATTGCAAACGTTCAGTATCTAATTGAGAAGGTCACGAACAAGAACAATGGGCCAGACAAAAACTGTGAACCGTTACTAAGTTTTCACGACCTTATGATCAGCATGTCGATGATTTGAAAGAAGTCTCCAATTCCATTCCCGGTACAAGTCATTTTGGAAATAAATAATCTATACATTGATTAGAACTCAAACCACGGGATTTGTACGAGATATATGGGTAAACAGGGGCAATTCCGCTATTTTAGAACTATCGACAAACTTTTCGCCTTTATTAATTCAATTGAATTTGACCATTATGTTTATAGGGCGATAAAATTAAAATGTCACTAAAGAATGATACATAGCGCTGTAACTATACAGAATGCGAGGCTGGTCCCAGTCGCCTTTTATCTTGGTTACCGTTCGCTAGGAATCCCTAAAATTTAATCTTTATCGATGCCACAAAGTCAAGTATCTAACTACTGGAGACATAATTACCGAAAGTCTGGACGCTCGAAACCTGCTACCCTATAAAGCCGCCACGTCCAATATCTAAAATTGCCTACCCTAGATACTTAAATGGTACACAGTGGGAAATCTTTCAGGTTTTATAAAAATCAAAGCTGATTTCGACAAGACAAACTCGACTTATCCAGTCTTGTTTGTCTTGTCGAAATCAGCAAGAAAAGAAAATGTTCGGAAGCCTGTAATTGTGCAGATCAAGAAAACGTACTCAAAATCAACTACTAGAGAAAAATAAATAAGATTACCATCTCCTCAGGTTACATTTATAGAACAGTTAAGCAAGCTTAAAGCTCATTCCATTTCAATCGATACACTGTCAAAATTAAACATTTGCAACACACGTACAGATCTCGAGTTTTGACACCGATATGTGACAGTGTCGCAACAGAGGCAACGTTGTTAGGTGACAAAATGTGAACACACAAGAGATTTGCAAATCGTTAGTATGTACTAAGAAACCTGCCAATTCAACATAACTGGGTGCCAAAGAACAAGGACAAAAATGGACAATAATTAATCTATAAGTCGTAAGCAGTAACCGACTAACGCAAAGACAACTTGAAACTGGAAGCGTAGAATAACATAAATTAACATGATACTTACTAGCTAAACCAGCAGATTCGTCTCAGTGATAATCAGCTTTTTCGGCAGATTCATAGATTTATATACTTTACAAACAACTCAACTCTTATAGTTGACTCTATTATCGATTCAGAAAAGAGGTCTAAGGTCAATCTATTACCAAGACTACGTAAAATAGCGTAATCCTTAAATAGCTTTAGAGATTTCTTTAGTAAACTCTTTTTTTTTAATTAATTTGTAAGATAACTTATGTAAGGAAGTCTGTCTCAAATACTGGGAGAGAACTGTTAAAATTAATTTAAATTATAAGAATAAAATTAAAATACACTAAAAAAGTAAAAAGCACTTGAGTATTTTAACATTTTATAGAACGAGAGTGTTTAAGAAGAAAGACATAAATTTAGAGTAACTTTACCTTACTATACGTGAGTAACATTGAATGTACATTTTTTTGTCAAACCATCTAAAATGAAACCATGATTGTCGTTGAAAATAGTTATGAATGAAAAACCAAATTCACAAAACAAAGTTCATTATGAGTCTTTTAAAAAGAGACATTACATTCTGTATAACGCAGAATTCAAAAATATTTGAGAAAACAATTGCACGTAATTCAAACAAAATTCCGAACTCAATGATTTTGATTGCATCTATTACGAAACGCAATTAATAAAATTATGCAACCACATCATTACCAATAGGAATTTCATCTATCAAAATAATAACGATTACCTTTAGTTTTATTGTTAACAGTCGATCTGTTCTAATCTCTTCATTCATGTCGAGATTTGCTCTGTAATCGATCCGATATTATTTTTCGTGATGTAACTCAATGCACCGGAAAGGGAGACCTGAGATTGATTTCTGTTTTATTTAATATCATTGTAAAATAAAAGGTTTGATCGGTATGAATGGATAATTATTGTTAGTTTTGTATTAAGGTCACCGATATTATACAACATCCTGTATAAGTTGAAATTATTGATGTTATAGGATAGAAAATTAAAAATTTGCAAACAGTATGGGATATTAAAAGTTTTATGTACGATAAATCAGCTAAACTTAATAAACATAATTTTTTTTCATTTTATTTTGGAAATAACAATCATTAAATAAGGATACTCATTACAGCTTCTATACAGTTACATCTTATTAATAGACAATACATTGTCGAAGAAGAAAATAATAAAAAAAATATTTTTGCTAAATTTTGATAGCGAGGATTTTTTTCGTACTTGAGATTGATAGATAAAGTCTGATACAAAGTAACGGAATAGAAAAGAAAATAAAAGTGATATGCTCAAAGATGGTATTATCGCTAAACACGATCTTTTGTATACGGCCAGCAGTGCAAATTTTAAGTTAAATGAGCTTTGTCTCCAAAGATATTATTTAGATTTTTAAAAGAAATTAAATTGACCGGTCTTGTCTAGAAATTTTGTGGATGTGGTCACGGAATTTCACGTGTTTTTTTTTTGTGTGTGATTTTATTTGGTGTATTAGGTTATTAATTCCACATTTTCACATTCTGGAGTTTGATAAAATTTAAAATGCATTACGTGGCGTGACCTATAATTTCAAGAGTAGTCTTGTTTTTTTAACATTTTATTTTATTTTATAATTAAGTTAAGTTAAGAAATAACTTAACTTAATTAACTCAACCTTATTACCAGTTGAAAAGACATTGCAAATATATAATGCAAACAACGAAACAAGTGGTCAAGTAAGTAATCGTATCACACAAAAACACCGACATCTCGCCAACTACAGTTATGAAATTAAATCTCAAATCCGATATTAAACTGTGGGCCGATCGAGGTCAAACGAAAAGTGAACAAAAAACCGAGGTCCGAGAAGAAGCAAAGTGCACAAACACTTAACGAGTGCAAAATATAAATCTGTTACTACACTGCGACTCAAGTGTTGGCAATGATCACTTTTGAAGTTTTATGTGCACTTTTATTTATTCACTTTTATAAACGTCAGTATCTACTGATGAAACATTTCAAGTGTATCATTGTTATCTTAAAGTGAAGTGCTTTCACTTTAGCTCGTTTAAAAGTTATTTAATTTTACATCAGAAAACTTATTCTTTTTAATTTCTAATTTAAATAACTTTAATGAACATTTTGAAAATAAACCAAAACGAATAGTGCAATTTATTTTGTTAAATATTTGATACAGCGACTCATTTTTAAAAATATTTAAAAACGGTTCATTCTGTTGTATTTTAATTCACAAATCACAGAGGTAAGAGTTACGATCCATTTAAGTATACAGTCAGTATAGTCCTTTATTTGTTTTTATAAAAATTAATGCCAGGGCACAGTAATGGGTAGAGACATGAACTTTGAAGTAATAATCTAATCTTGTCAACGCGTTAATATTGATTTTTTCAATCAATTGAATTTCTGACGACAGTTTTACATTATTTTTCCATTCCTTGGAATCATTGATGTACCTCATCAATGATTCCAAGGAATGGAACCTCATTTTCTACCTCCCTGATATTGCATTACAGCATTCCGAGATTTTCAAGCCAAAGAATAGGTAATTTCTCTATCGGAAATTAAAATGAACTAAAGATACAGCAACCATATTACTTACGTTTGAAGTCGAGAGCGAATTTTACTTTGCTAATAAATAATAGTGCAAGTTTTTTGTCACCACAAAATATTCAATGGTTGGTTTTTTATATCTCTTTTTGCACATCTATCGGAAATAGATTTGATTTGGACATATGGCACTTTCATTTAAATACCGTACGGTGGAAGTTGTAGCTCCTATAAATGCAAATTCGTTTCGCATGTACGGATACAGAATACGTGTCTCTTTACATTTTAAAACCCAATTACTTTTAATTGATTTTCTCTAAGAATTGCTTTTTCTATATAAACTTTCTTATTAAGCATGGCCTTTTATACCTATTGTTTAAATTATAACTTTAGCTATAGATTTTGGCAAAAATGTTATAATTTTCGTTGATGAATTGAATTGTGTTCCAAGTAAATCACGTTAGCTTTTAGCGTTGCTGTTCTGTAAAATAAATGATTTTCATACAAAAATGGTCGTCTGTATTTTGGTCAACGTAGGTTCTACTTTATAATTTTTCTTAATTTTATTTATCGTACTATACATATACGGTGTCTACTCTTTTATAATAGTATGATTTATTGTATTCACATTTGATAAACATATTACTTACGTATAAAATTATTGGTTAAAACAAACTGTTTATTTTAAACTGCAAACATAAAATGTTTTAACTTTTAACCGTATTAAAAATCGAGTTGTTTTTTGCTTACGTTTCTTGATTATAAATAAAGTAAACTATATAGTCCATTAGTTTTAGTTTCCTTAGTTCCTAAATCACGTGGTCCACATCGCACAGTTTATATATATAAAAAAAAACAAGATATCTATAGAATCTTCTGAATAGAGAAAAATATTGTTTTCAATTTACTACTCATCTATTCGTTCATAAGCATTCTAAAATAAGATTTATGATAAATTTTCAATTAGAGATCTATCAATTGTGTTCGCTTTCATCTGATCTTTAAATTTCGCTTTAGTATTATTGTTTATACTGAATTTATCATTTTGTTCTTATAATTATTTTTTTACCTAAATATTTAACTATTATTACAAAAAAAAGTCAGTATCTAATTTAAAAGTAGTTAATGAGCCACGTTTCGTTAACATGGTCAAGGCAAAATTTCAATGTCTATGTTACATAAATGTTTTTCAACAACAATTTTGGAGCTCTAGATGTAGTTTTCTCGGGCGTGTCTAATCTGTTAAAAACAACAAGTAAGCCTTTATTTAAAGAAGGTAACAACAGAGAAAATGTCAAACCAACAGGTGCAATGTACAGTGTAATCTGGATAACTAGGATCTCAAGAGACCTCGGATTTTTTATCACTTGAAGCGGCACTGTTATCTGCGAAAATTAGTCTACCAAAGAACAAAAATATAAGGGTATGAATTTTGAAACTACTAAGGCACCGCTAAGAAATGACGTAAGTATATTTAATTAAATATTCAGATCGATTAAAGGAGTATATTATATACAAACTATTTAACAAATTAATTGTCTTACATAAATAGCTTGTAATGGTGTACATAAGCTGTTTATGTAAAATCCCAATAATTGAGGTATTTTTATTAAAAAGTAAAATCTCAAGTTTGTGTGTACATCAACTCCAGTTACAGAGGTATTTCAATGCATGTGTTAGGATCAAATTGTCAAGCAAGTAGAGGATTTTTTCAAATATAGGTACCTATTCAGGGCTCAATTAACCAGGTTTTACTTTAGGACTCTCGAATGTACCTAGTGTCATTTATTTTTATTTGAAAATCTTTTCGTTTCTATCAGTCTTCTTCATTAATTTCATGTGATACAATTTGCTTTATCAAAAAAAATAAGGTGACCATAATTATCGTTTGTGAATTGGTGGAGGTTACCACGCTTATTTTATAAATTGGTGGACTTTAGGAAATTAGGTTTTACGCCCCTTGAAAACCCGAATTCATTCTGAGGGCTAACCACTTCATTTACATGTGGACAGGAATTTATCCCTTACGTTGCATACGTACAAAGTATACAGTATATACTGATATTGTCACTTATTTATCATGATAATCCATTTATGTACTTAACTTGATTGATAGATTTACCTAGAACTTGAAATTATTTTTACTCTTAAGCACAGTTTTACGGAATACATACGGAAACGGTGTGTATAATAGTAAATTGTGTTATTGTTGCAGATTTTTTAATTAAACTTACGTTACCTTATGTTAGATAATTTTTTTATTGTGTAACGCAAGTTTTGTAAACTAAAACTTCTGCGTATTGTTCGAGACTTACCTAAAACATTATTTTGCAGATTTTGATCTTAATAAATATTTTGAACATAATGAAAAACTTGAAGATTTTAGAATCTAAGAGTCTTCTAAAGTTCAGATAGGCTGGTACTTTACCAAAATGTAGAGCAAACTGACATATATTATCTCTATTAATAAATCTATTTTACAAATAATACGCTCGAAAAGTATTTTTCTTATACTTACTGAAAAGTTTGACAGCACAGTTATCAACAGCCGACCTTAAGAGGCAGAGACCGGTCAGCACAGACCGATCAGTGAAATGGCAATGAAAAAATCCAGTCACACAACACAGAAAACACTGAAAATCAAGTTATCACAACACGATCCTGCGGCCGGGGTGCCCAAACCCGTTCTCCGGGATACCGATTTACCGAAATTCCGGTTTCGACGTAAAGGTCACCAGATAAAAAGTTCAAAAACAAGACAGTTCCACTTCAACAGTGTTTCGTTGAAAGGAAAGTCTCAAGAAAGTTTCGTGTGTTGAACTTTTTTCGCGATCGGTGGCGACACGACGCCTGGCGATACATGCGACGCGGACGACGGCTCGATGCGGACTGACGCGTCGTAACCAGTTACCAGTGAACAGTGCAGTCAAAGCCTTCGCGACGTCACTGCTACTTCTGTGTGAGTGACGAACTTGCAGATTCCAGTACTACTGAACGTTTGCTGTACGGCTGTTTTCGCCGCGCGCTTTTCATTGCAGCTTTTTCTCCTGTTTGGAGCTTTTGTGATTGTTCATAGCGCTTATTGGAATGGATATTATATCAGGTGGTTGCAGGACGTAAATGGGCTAGAATATTAGCACTTAGCATCAGGTTCTGGGTTTGCTCATTTATTGTTGTGGACCGCGTATGCAGTCGGGTGCATAGTTTTATGAAATTGGTTTTTTGTTCGCGCCGTCTGGCGGGTCCCCGAGGAAGGCTTTTGAGGCCTTTATGGGGCCGGTGAACTTTGGTAGTTCTGTATTTTCGCTGTTTTTGTTGGCATCGGTGCTTACTCGCTGGCTGTTAACATCGATCATCCAGTTCAATTTGTTTTTGAGACTATAATACTCGTAATGTATTCTCGCGTGTTGGCAAAAGAATATCAAAGCTAATAAAGTTATTAAAGAAAAAAAGCTTTCAACGCGAAAATGTAACAAAATGTTGCCTACTATGCATTCAAGCATTTAAACTTTTGATTTAATTGTCTTGTTTTTAGTTTTTCCCTGAAGATTTTTTTCAATATCTGAACATAAATGCTTGGTACTTACCTTAAAAACTTATTAACGGACGCTCGCGACTTTGTTCGCGTAAAATTCAGTTTTTTCACAAAACCCACGGGATCCGTGTATTCCGGAATGAAGTAGCCTGTGTCTTTATGTATACTTAATCTATAATTTCTATATCAGTTTAGAATATGTTCTTACTAATGGACTGACAGACAGAACGAAATTACAAGATCCAATTCAATTTTATTTCCTTGCTAATAATTCTAAAAAAAATACGCAGGGCATTTTCCGAGAAATAATATCGTTATATTTCAAAATGTCACTAAGGAAAACAATATACTGCGTTTTTTATTTTTTGTTTAAAAATTCAATTTTCCTTCTTGCACGTAAGTTTTCCTTCCTCGAATTACAATATAACGGATTGCAGCTGGATTTGTAAATTGTCTACAACAATTCCTAATTCCACAAAACTTATACTGTTTTGTATAAGTTTTGTGGAAGAATGAGTAACTATGGAAAAACCACAAATATCTTTGTACCACTACAACTAGCGTTGCAATCCGCCTTCATTATAATAATTAAACAATTTCACACAGAACCATAGTGAAATATATATATTTTGTATTGAAATAGTTATGTTACACGGATCAAGGAGATAGTATAAGTCCCCCTTGATGGTAAGTGGTAAAATATTATAATCACTCAAAAAAAATATACCGCATAAAAATTGTCGCAGAGTACCTACCTATTATTGTAAAAATTCAACTCGAAAATTACTTTAACGATTTTAAAAATTCTTTTACCAGTAGCAAGTTATATCTTCACTTAGTAACATAGGCTTTGTTTAAGCTCATATTTCCACTAGTACGGGAACTACGCACGGCACGCTAGGTATGTAGTGATTTTCTTAGTAATCAGTTGCATTCTAATAACAATTTACAGCTCTATGTGTATAATCTCGCATTTGAGGGTAAGTGTGAGTGAATCACAAAGGCTATTCTTGTACGGAACCGGTGTGACGAAACGTTCCAGTATTCGCACGGTCCCTTCTCTCAGTCGCACGATTAACATTTAGCCACTGATAACCCGGACACGGGTCCTACCACAGAACTGCTTTCTATGAAAATTATTATCATTTTTCTCACACTAAACTCGATCTTCTCTATGATTTTTTTTATCTACTTATTATTTTGCAATGTACAAAACTTCCATTTTTCTACAATTTTACATCGTAGAGTTCTTGCTTATATCAGTAACTTTTCTTATTTGGCAAGTGTCTACCGTATCACTTTATCTGTTACTTTATAAGGATAACTAAATGACTAACATTTAATTTATAGCGTCATGAAAATGTGCATAACATAAATAACCTATTAAGTTATTAGGTACTTGCTAATACCAGGATTTGTAAAAATCCTTGGCTGTTCGCGCAGAAACCTTTCATGTACGCGCGAAACTGCTGACAGGTCGTTATTTACAAGTGTTAATTTACATCACACATTACCAATATTTAATTATCATGTGGTCTACATGCAATTGCATAAACTAACAGTTACAATTTTATTTAAGGTGTTAACTTCCATCATGTAACGAATATTTTTACAACTTAGTTTACACTTCGAGTACATTACACAACTAGAATATCAGGTCAATGTTTGTATCTAGGGCCTGAATCGCAGATATTTCTATAATATTATCCCCTTTGAATTTGTACAGTAAACAATAATCTTTTTGACATATACATGGAACCGACTTCAAACACGTATTACAAAATTACTAAACTGATTTTTATTAAAATTAAATAGGACCAATCTGGAATATATCCTTTTAAACAAAAAAGAATTTTCAAAATTAATTAATAAATGACGAAGCTATGAAGTAACAATCATAACCTAACCTAACGTCGGTTGAAAAGAATACTTTTATAGTATAATGATAATTATTGTGCAATATTTTACCTCTAATCTCGATCACATACCTACTCCGAGACACCGGGTAAGCTTTGTACGAAGCGTTTTCCTTTTGAATTTGTTATAGGCATGGTTTTGGTATGAATCTCTCTCCTGAAGTCTGATTTACCTAACTCTTACAACCTGGACATCTTAAAGACAAGAGAGAATATACATCTTCTAAGCAAGCGCGTTCCACTTTAGACCACTTCTACACTTACCATCAGGCAAGCTCGTGGTTAAGCGTACCTAAGCCTATTCCAATAAAAATTATATAAAAATAATGTTTTCTATTTTTATAATTACGTAACCGTACGTGATAGATCTAGTAGAGCAGTAGGTAAATTGTTAATGATTTTGAAATTAATATAAAGCCTTACTTTTTGTACTTCACTCACTATCACAGTATTCGTTCGTAACTCACGTTTCAGTCGTGAATCGTGATATGCAATCGAGTGTTTGTTGTAGGGGCAAAATTATTTCGTGTAAATAACATAATACCGACATAAATAATGACGCTAAATGTCCTGGTCGCCGCTTGGAATGTTTATAACTAGATCTAGGGTTCAAATTTATTGGGTAATCCTTTGTGCAAGGAACAGCCCAACTTGGCAACGATTCCATATTAGTAAGACGGATTTATAGAACCGTTTTGTTCACTCGCTATTTAATAATATAAATGCAATCTGTAATTATTCACTTATTATACTAGCTACATGCTATGGCTTCGCTCTCGTGTTTATTTTTATATAAACTTCGGGAAAGGTGGTTTTTTGGACGGCAGCTTTAAACCAACAGCATCGCAACTTTTTAAGAATCATCATCATCATTATCAACCCATATTCAGCTCACTGCTGAGCTCGAGTCTCCTCTCATAATGAGAGGGGTTAAGCCCACCACGCTTGCCCAATGCGGATTGGCAGACTTCAAACGCAGATAAAAAAATTCTCTGGTATGCAGGTTTCCTCACGATGTTTTTCCTTCACCGTTTGAGACATGTGATATTTAATTTCTTAAAATGCACACAACTGAAAAGTTGAAGGTGCATGCCCCGGACTAGATCCGCACCCACACCCTCCGGATTTGGAGGCAGAGGTCATATCCACTGGGCTATCACGGCTCATATGTTTTAAGAATATATTTTAACTACCCGAATCATGATCCCAACCCGGAATCTAGGGTTTTTTTTTATTCTTTACAAGTTGGCCCTTGACTACAATCTCCCCCGATGCTAAGTGATGATGCAGTCTATGATGGAAGCGGGCTAACTTGCCAGGAGGACGATGAAAATCCACACTCCTTTCGGTTTCTACATGACATCGTACCGGAACGCTAAATCGCTTGGCGGTAGTCTTTGTCGGTAGGGTGGTAACTAGCCAGGGCCGAAGCCTCCCACCAGGCAAAAAGGGTAGGCACAAACACTAACTACTAGGTCAACAGAGCAGCTCTATGATATAACCCGTACCTACTCCTAAATATAAATATAAATGGTGTAGCAAGTGCACTTCTGGCTTCGGTACATGCGCCGCAGGTCTATGTTAATAAATTCTACGCCAATGCGGTATATGACAACTACACAGTTCCGCTATACGTATATGTAACTAGTAGACAACCGCAGCTTCGCCCGCGTGGAATTGTCCCATAATAGCGGATGTATATCTTTCCTTATATCTAAAAGGAACAGCTATACGCTTTGAGATATAACGAAACAATTTTCAATGAAAACTTTCAGAAAGCTTGACTTTTTCCAAAACTTCCAATAAAGAACGTCATATCTCAATTTACACAGAACCTTGACACATTACAGGCTTACACCTTCCTCAGAAAACACACATCATCATCATCATGAGCCGAACATGGGTTGTTAACGCATGTTCGGCTCACTGTTGAGCACGAGTCTCCTATTAGAATGAGAAGAAGGGTTAGATTAATAGTCCACCTTGCTGGCCCAATGTGGATTGGCAGACTTCACACAATTAGAGAATTAAGAAAATTCTCTGGTAGGTATGCAGGTTACCTCACGATGTTTTCCCTTTACTGTTTGAAACACGTGATATTTAATTTCTTAAAATGCACATAACTGATTAGTTTGAGATGCATGCCAAGGATTAGAACCTAAGCCTTCTGAATCGATGGCAGAGGTCATATCCACTAGGCTATCACGGTTCCACTTATCTATGTTTGTATTTCTGTCTTCTGTGACAGGCATGGCTGCTTCATGATTTATCCGATTTTGATGCGGTCATTTTTGTTTAAAAGCTAACGTCATCGAGATTGTTGTTAACTAATAACGATAAAGATCCGATAGCGATAAGCTAATCCGAAGATATCAACGATTGTTATAATAAAAAAAAACTGGCACAAAAATCGTTATTTTTACTAAATTCTTGTATATTGTAGGAATTACATAAAAATATAGTGTCAATTATATATATGTAAACCGTTAATTATTTCCGTGACGATTTAAGTCTGTGAAAAATGACATCCTGTATAGGTAAATTGAATTACTTAACTAATTAACTTCAAAAAAAAAGTTATTGCAACGCCTCTAATGAATGACAACATTCTTATGCCGTAAGTAAAACCTATACATAATCTATGAATACGAAGATAATTAATCTATTTTGTTGGCCAGTAATCAATTATTAAGCTAAAACGTTGTTTCGACATTTGAAAGAATAACCCTGAAAAAAGTCCATTTCGTGTAACTTTATTTGCAAGCTGTAATTAAAAGCTAAATTCTTACGCAAGTTGATTGACCTCGTTCGTTTTAACGATGAAAATGAAATAATTATTATCGATCAATCATTTCATCGATATTATCAACAGTTTATTTAATTTAATATTTTACTATACATATCAATTATACACTTAGTTATACCATTATTTTATCTTACTTTATATACTATCAAAGTAGTTTTTATATAACTATTATTTACATTGGAACCGATAAAACGATGGCATGCGAAAGTCAGATATGATCGATTTTAGCTTGTTTGTCAGCATAAGCTCCGGTCATAAGTAAGTTTATTTTATTAATTATTACCGTACGGTAATAATTAATAATAAGTATTAAGTCTATTATCATTCAATTCAAATCATTGCAAGTTAAGCCCAGTGTACCAGGTAATTGTTAAGTTTTGGGATACCTTGAATATGTATAAACGAGGCTGTGAAGCACAATAGTTAAACAAACTTTAAAAATTTCAAAATTAAATCACCGATAATAAATAGGTAGCAATTCGGCGTCTATTTTGAAACTATCTCGTTTACGAATCTCGGAATTATCAAAATGTGTTAGTTGTTAGCAACATTTCATTGGCGCTGTAACATCACAACAATGAAACTGTGACTGCAGATAAAGTCGGCTATTGTTTAGTAATAAGCCCACAGTTTGCTGGACATGTCGCGTTTCGCCACGCCGCTGTAACCGACTGTTGCAACTTAATTATCAGAACGAGAAACATGTTGACAGAAATTACCTTCATTCATAGATTTGTATCTACGGATATTATATATTTTTACTTAAAAGCGCGCAGCGCGTCGGTACAATATGATTAAAAATTCCAAGCGCAAACGAAACGCCGAATTATGACTTTCACGTGAGTGAAAAGCACGGAGCGATTGACGCGTGACGCAAATTTTATGACGTGAACGCCAAAACTATTTTTACCTAATTGCAAGTAAATTAAACAACATAACGAAAAACAAAATGGCCCAGCCTGGAACAATGTTCCAGATTTTCTATACAAAACAAAAATTTAAGAAAATAAGTTAAGTGAGCACAACATGTATTTTTCAAAAAAAATAAACTATCGAGAAAAGTTTTACAAGTTGTGTATTTTGTATAGTCATAACGAAGCAAACACTTTGAAATATCATTTACCCAAATATCAGGCTCCTAACTTTTCCAGAATCTGAGATCCAGAACCATTTGTAACCACCAAATTACATATTGCACACTCTTAAATCTGATATTATACAGAGTTTGTGGTGTTGTAGAGGGTAATCTCTGGATTTACTGAATCAATTTTGAAAATTCTTTTACCACTAGAAAACCACGTTATTTGCCAGTGCCTAAGTTTTATGCACGTAATCTTACGGGGACCGGAAACTACACGGATGAAACCTCAGAGCGTCGGCTTATTAAAATATGTAGGTAAGTAAGTATTGAGTTTTTCTTTAATAATATCAACCAATGGATATCCACTGCTGGCTTTAGAGGCTTTTTGTAGGGACTGTCAAATACATCATCAGTCCTGTACCGGTTGCAACCAGCGATTCCTTGCGACACTTTAATGACGTCTGTCTAACCGGTGGGAGATCAACAGACCAATACAATAGCGTTCTGATGGGGTTGTCGCGTCGTTTGAACTACCCATAGCAGATTTAACTTTGTGACAGGCTTTTCTTAATAAATGTTTATCATTTCTCACTAGTTCAACCGTTTTGTCGGTTCAATTATAGTCTGACAAGTTCGATGATGACACTCCTATGATATGCGGGCGACGAGGGGAAAGACTGCGCGTGTGTAAAATCGTGCGTGTGGGGAAGTGAGGTGCGTCAGTCGTGGGTTTTGCATTTATCGCTGCACGCCCCCCAGCCCGCTCCCGCATCGGGAGTGTTACGAACGAAGTTGCCAAGCTATTGCCATACGTTTTTGGATTTAAGCCTTCAAGGTTAAGGCCAAAGTTCGAACCCTTGGTCGGGCTATGATTTATTGAGCTTTGCTATCCTGTAAAGAAATTCTCATAAGCCCCTAGTTTGGGAAGTTTCTGATGTTACCCCCTTGCCTCATCCTTGTCATCTAATGGTGATCGTTATACAGTGCATAATCACCCTAAGCTCGCCAACTCACTCTGAAGCAATGTGTTGGGACTATACTCCAACTCATCTCTCTCAGGAGAAAGCTCTGTAGGATGCTGTTCCTACTTAAACCTAAACCATGTGCGATAGGTACTTTCGTCTACAATTTCGAGTACTGTAGTAACTAGATATGAGACGGAAACTCACTTATTGTGCAAACAGGTAGATAGATCGGCATCATCAGAGACTATTTCACATTTTCACTATAATTTCCTCCGCTAACAACATTATTCACACATACGACGCAACCGGTTCCAATTTTACACTCGATGTTCTATTTAGATACGAATTTACTTCGACCCAAGACAATGGTAGCGACTTTCGCTTAATATCTCAGTTTCGCTCGAAAACAATATTACGCTTTACCACCTTGTCACTCCAAGTTCCTTGAAACCTTGCAAGTCAATTTTAAGCAGTTTTGTTTAGAGCTTGGAGTGACATGGTTGTATATGAGGTATATAGGTTGACTGTACATCATAATTCAGACTTCAAAGATATATACTACATTAGTACAGTATCAGGACTGAGGGCAAGGCGCCTTTGGACTTTGTACAATATTACCCCTACTATTTATTAGATTTACAAATTCTTTTTTTATTAATTAACTTTTTTGTACAGCTAGAGCCATGATAGCCCAGTGGATATGATCTCTGCCTTCGATTCCGGAAGGAGTGGGTTCGAATCCCTTCCGGGGTATGCTCCAACTTTTCAGTTGTGTGCATTTTAAGAAATTAAATATCACGTGTCTCAAACGGTGAAGGAAAACATCGTGAGGAAACCTGCACACCAGAGAAAAATTTAAAGTCTACCAATCCGCATTTGGCCAGCGTGGTGTACTATTGACCTAACCCCTCATTCTGAGTGGATACTCAAGCTCAACAGTGAGTCGAATATTGGTTAATAATGATGATTGTATAGCTACAAGTAAGTAAGTAAATGACTAAGCAGATTTTAAAGAGAAAACCAAAGTAATCTATTAAAGCTCGCAGCGTAGAGATGTTAGAAAGATGTCTCACTAGCTTTCGTCATCTTCTATATCTATACTAATATTATAAAGAGGTAAAGTTTGTAAGTTTGTAAGTTTGTCACATTTTTTAAATGGGGTAATCTTCGGAACTACTGGTCTGATTTTAAAAATTCTTTCACCAGTAGAATGCTACATTATCGGGGAGTGCTATAGGCTATATTTTATATTGGTATCACATATATTAGCCGAGTTATCACAGTTTTTGTCATACAGGTCGGACTAAAAATCCTCATAAACAGACTTATTCGCATGCGCTGCCTTAACCATTGTGTAAAATTGAAATTAATGTATGGAGACTTTATGTATCTTTAAAAGTTCTACAAAAAAGTCCGCGACACCATATATCTATCTTCTATATATTAGCAGATATAGTACCTTTTGTGTTTTAAAAATTATTAATTTTATATACTTAGGTTTACGTCATTATTTATACAACTAAACTTTAATCCTTATTAAAATAAATTATTTAATAATCACAAGGATATTATGGAGATAAGATTTACCCTTTACAGTATGTTAATTACTCAAATAGTTTCGGAGATAATACAAAATTTCTAAAAGACGCAGAAATTCCGCTATATGACGCCCGGCGCTTTCATTTACGTAGTTCCCGTTCCCGTGTAAATATGAGGACCAAACATAGCCTATGACACTCGCAAATAACGTAGCTTTCTATTGGTAAAACAATTTTCCAGATCGGTCCAGTAGATCCAGAGATTACCTCCTACAACCACACGAACTTTACCTCTTTATATTATTAGCATAGAAGTCTCTATTTCTCTTGGTCATACCACCACTCTCGAAGGACTGGACCGATTTTGCTAAGGGTAGGAGTAAGATAGAGAAGTTACAAGGTAGGGTAGGGTACGGGTAGGGAAGCGTAGGGGTAGTGTAGGGGTAGGGTAGGTTTAGGGCCGGGTTTAGGGTAGTGGTAGGGTAGAGGTACGGGTGGGATAGGGAAGTGGTAGGGTAGGGGTAGGATAGGCGTGAGATAGGGGTACGGGTGGGATAGGGGTAGGAAAGGGATAGGATACGGGGAGGGTAGGGGTAGGATGGGGGTAGGGTGTAGGTAAGGTAGGGTAGGGGTAGGTTTGAGGTAGGGTAGGGGTAGGGGTAGGGTAGGGTAGGAGTAGGGTAGATGTAGGGGTTGGGTAGGGTAGGGTAGGGGTAGGGTAGGGGTAGGGTAGGGTAGGACGCGGACGAAGTCGCGGGCGTCCGCTAGTATAGATATATATATATATATATATATATATAAAAATGAATTGCTGTTCGTTAGTCTCGCTAAAACTCGAGAACGGCTGAACGAATTTATCTTATCTTGGTCTTCAAATGTTCGTGGAGGTATAGGGAAGGTTTAAAAGGTGAGAAAAATTAGAATAATTGCCGGGAAAACCATAAAAACAACCCTTTTCTATTTCCCATACAAACGTTTAAGAGTGAAGGGGTAGGGTATGGTAGGGTTAGAGTAATGTAGAGTAGGGATAGGGAAGAAGTGCACATAAGTCAAAGAGAAGCTTGACCGGGTCCACTAGTTTATTAATAGTTTTTCCCACGCTGGAGAGTACTCCGTATTGCTTCAAGGCTTTGGCGTTAATTAATATAATGCATACTATATTATCTTCTAAATATTTGCTGAAGTGTCATCGAGGTTTGGGTAAGCGTAGAAGCACGGACATAATCGACCCTGAGCTAATAGATCGTGGGTACAAATCTATCTCTCTAATTCACTTACGAGGATTTCGGATTAGAGATACTAACTTTTGCACCAATGGGGCTTATGGTCTAGAGAATTTCAGTCCTGATGACGAGAGAGATGGCAGTTCGTTCCGAAATTTGTCATCATCATCATTATCAACCCATATTCGGCTCACTGCTGAGCTCGGATCTTCTCTCAAATTGAGAAAGGTTAGGCAAATAGTCAACCACGCTGGCTCAATGCGGATTGGCAGACTTCACACACGCAGAGAATTAAGAAAATTCTCTGGTATGCAGGTTTCCTCACGATGTTTTCCTTAACCGTTTAAAACACGTGATATTTAATTTTTTAAAAAGTATACAATTGAAAAGTTGGAGGTGCATGCCTTGGACCGGATTCGAACCCACGCCCTCCGAAATCGGAGGCAGAGGTCATATCCACTGGGCTATCACGGCTTTTTATTTCTTACGGGTGAAATTTGTGTACCTTACTAATAATTCATGATCAACATCAATATTTTCCGGTCGTAGTTGTATGCCTTATATATCCAGCAGGAGACATCCTCTTGTAAGGATTTCCAAATATTATATCTTGAGCCGTCAGCATCCAGCGGCTCATCCGCTTGGTGTCTTCAGTAGGTATACCTACTGCGAGTCTTTCCGGTGCTCGGTCGTCATTCCAGCACTTTGAGTCCCCAACGTCTATCGACTCTTCAAATTAACCACATCGAGTTGCTATTAATTCAAGCTGTTTTAACCATAAATATTTAGGATTTTCAGGAACAGCTTTAATTAACACAGCACTAACTTGGTATCGCCAACATACTGCTCAGAAGGTAGCAAATACGATGTTATTTTTCACTTTTTAGTTTAGTAGAAACATTTTTGTGATTTTGCAGTCGGTTGTATTTTTTAAAAATTTTTTTTTAGTCTTTATTAATAGAAAACCAATGGTAAGGAATAAAGGTTTCCCATGAGTACGGGCCGCGAGTTCAACTCGTGCCGGCGCTTGGCCTTTGTCAAGCCACACATACACAGATACACCGATTGCTACACAGACTAAAACAGCCTCCTCACACTGGCACTACTCTAGTGCAATTCTACCCCTGCATTCATGTTTACTTAATACTTCGACCATCAATAACAGGACCTGCCTCGCTAACCGTTACCCCTCTGGCAAAGATCAAAAATCAATGATCTAACGCGTTTATAAAAACTGTTGCTATATAATCGATGTTTCATTGTTTTAATCGTTTTCGTCGTGTAAAGAGCTCCCTAAAAATGCCGGTTTGTGTAGTTTTATGACATAAAAAACGGCCAAAATTTGTAGTTTAGTAAAAGATGGAGTAACGTTTCATTTGTAAGTATTTTTATCAAATTTGTAATAAAAACAATTTTAAAAAGGATTGATTCTTTTGACGGAACAGCAAAAAATCCATCTGACTGATTGATAAATGATAATTTTTCAGAACAACCGTCTACCAGGCATCGCAGTAACTAACTGCCCTTGAAATCCTACGTTAGCGTCTATGTCATGGAATGCCCTTCCTGGGTCGGAATGTGAATGAATGATTTCTATTCTTACGAGAAATTCTCAGTTGCGTAAATATCTTATACTTAAGCACCTATATATTGATGACGTCACTATAAAGTATTTTCTCTTCCAGATATAGTCCAACATTATGATATACAAGAGGTTGTTATCTCAACAATAAGTTCACAGCCAGCGAGTGACGCGGCAATCTACAGCTGAGTATAATGGCGCATATTTATGTGACCCCCGGGCGAAAGCGGTGTAAATGTGTGACCCGCAGGATTGTGGCAGTACTCACTATGAGGGAAAGTAGATTTATAGGGTCTGCACTAGTTGTATTGACTACCTCGCAGGTCCAGTGGTTAACGTTGTTTGGGATTACGAGGTCCAGGGTTGAGTCTTGCGTCGGCCTATGAAATCACAAAACATAGTACACTAATGCTAACGCTTTAGCAATATTAAGCGTGCCACCCGCATTGAATCAGCGTGGTGGGTTTAATCTCCAAAGTCCCTTACAAGGAGGGACTGATCCAGTAATGGAATGTTAAAATAGGCTGATAATAAAGTTAATAGGTCTATTTTCGGAAGATGGTTCCACCTTCGATGTAGCAGTACTTAGTTACGCCTTTGTGTAAGTAAAATATAGTATCGAAAATAATTTTAAGTACCTATTAAAAGGAGGATGCTTAAGCCCTGTTTACAACCACTCACAGACAGATTATAATTTATATACGTACTTCTGCTGCATGGTACATAATAAGTCTATTACCTACAAAAATACCTATCAAGTATGTTTTTATAATGATCTAACTCAACCGAAAGTAGTAGATACCTAAAACATAGTATTTTCGACTAATTGGAGGGGGACGGATATATTGATTGACGAAAATATACGACAAAAATTCATTATAAAAATAAATAACATAAAATTGAAAATTTTGAAAAATATACCTTTAAGATCGTGAATTTATTAATTACACTCTAAATTCTAGTCATCAATATTCTCTTTCAGTGCGTATTCATTTGAGACCCCACTCGATTTGGAGACATTCGGTTATTCTTCCCCACTTACACCCCCCAGAACTTTTTAACGGCTCAACTGATTTTCAACAAACATGTCTAAAAACACTCGCACATATGTCACCTTTCATACAACACAAACTAAGTTAAAATCGCTTCAACCGTTCGAGAGCTATAGTGCCATAGACAGACTGACAGACACACAGACACGTAAAATTTGTAGCACCCCTCTTTTGCGTCAGGGTCAATAAAAACAAACTGTGCAATATCATAATAAACATGTCATAAAAATATTCTATGTGATGACTTACCATCAAATGAGATACCAATAACAGGCGTGTCAAAGCCCAGAATTGAGTTGATACGTCCCATACAGTTAACGAGCAAGGTAAACTACCTGCACCTGATTTATGTAGGCTGACTATCAGTTTTGATAACTTTGGGATTATTTAATAATGGCGGTCACCCGCAGTTTCAACTCTTTCGCGTAAGAATACGGGGATCAAATATAACTTATGCAACTCACTGATAATGAACTTTTCACTGGTGAAAGAATTTTGAAAATCCACCCATTTAAGAGGTTAGCTCAACGAGTCGCGAAGCTGAAGTGGCAATGGGCGGTGCACATAATTCGAAGAGCCGATAGACGTTAGGGTTTCAAGTGCTGGAATAGCGACTCCGCCCTAGAAAACTCACTGTTTGTCGACCCATCAGGTGGACTGACGACATCAAGCGAATCGCAGGGATTTGCTGGATGCAGGCGGACAAAAGGCCTATGTCCTGCAGTGGACATCCATCGGTTTGGGACCCTAACGTCCATCGGCTCTTCGAACTATGTGCCCCGCCCGTTGACACTTCAGCGTTTATACAAAAGCTTGTTTTTATCATAGTTATGGTATTACATATTGATTTTATTTGACAATTCAATAATAATTATAATGATGTGTTACGTTAGTAAGATTTTGTAATTCAATGAAATTCTATGGATTGATATTGATCTATACTATATGGAACAAAGTCTTAATTTTTGATTGATTATTATAAATGGGCAGTCCGTTATTGAAAAAAACGACATGGTCCCCTTACACGTAGGTCGAATAACAGGTTTGGTAGGTTAGGTGCGTGGACAAACATACAGATATCATTTACCAAGCAGCAATGTGTATCGTATTATATTATATGCTATGTGTGAACATTTTATACTAAAGCTACCTATATAAAACATGAATGTTTGGATACTATTAAATCTATCTCGCAAAAAGATTCCGACGAATTAAGAACCTCCTCCTTTTTTTGAAGTTGGTTAAAATTTTTGCTGCATAGTTCGAAGAGTCGTTGAACGTCGGGGTTCCAAGGCGAAGGAATGGAAGGAATGGCGACCCCGCATTAGAAAGCGTTAAAGTGGTAGACCACCCACCTGGACTGACGACATCAAGCGAGTCGTAGGGATTCGCTGGATGCAGGCGGCTAAGTATCTTTGGAAGTCATTACAAAAGATTTTTGTTCTGCAGTGGACGTCCATCGGCTGATATGATGATGATAATGATTAGAGTAATCATCATTATCAGCTTACTAGCTGACGCCGCGCCGTTTCACCCGCGTGGTTCCCGTTCCCTTAGTAATACGGGGATAATATATAGCCTTCCTTCCTTCCTTGATAAATAGGCTATCAAACACTGAATTTTTTAAATCGGACCAGTAATTCCTGAGATTAGCGCGTTTAACCAAACAAACAAACTCTTCAGCTTTATAAAATTAGTAAAGATTTGACCGTCTAACTACATACCCCAATGCGGGATGGCGTGATTTTTTTGATTTTTTTCTTTTAGTACAAAAGTCGTTGTGTGGCAAATATATCAATCACTTCATTCACAGTGTAAGGTGATCCAAAGTTGCACTCGGTTTTTATTATTAGAACAAATTGGTCCGTCTGACCCTAAACAGGTTATTCTTGGAACCACGTCCATTCAATGTTAAAAACAGGGCAAATAATGCTGTCTCACTCACACTTACAACTAGTATGTACGGTTACAGTGTAGCAATAATACAGTTGGCGACGCCATAATTCTTTATGCTAAGAGAGACCTTGCCCGCGTATTACACGTGCACTGTGCAGTATGAAATAAGTGCGGACGGTAACAATGTAAAGCTTAGTTTTACTCTAAGATGTAAAGCTTTACGAAGTGAGAAAGAGAATCTGGGTGATCTTTGTTATTATTGTATTTAAGTAATAAATGCAAGGTACCTCTATGATTTACTCTCGACTCAAAACCGTGGTTTTAAATGGCAAAGGACTTATAACCTTATCTATTTTGATAATGATGATAAATTATTATTAACTTTTAATAAATATTTCAGATGGCTAATTTCAACACTAATTCTGCCATGCTATTAACTTGACTAGAATTATATTGTAAGAAAAGAGTAGGCTGAGAAGAGTTAGTGAGAAGGCCAGAGAAATCTACTTCCGAGTATCCTTAAGATATATTACCCATTAAGCGTACCGGGAAAAGAGCAACGTCTCATGTGCACAAGAACATTATTTGCTCAACTGTATGGTATCTAATCCACGTTACCACCAACACCATGCATCAATGGTGTTTAGGAATGGGACTTTGAGGTGAGGGTTTGAATGGAACGGGAAAACTGGTTGACCGGCGGCTACTTGTTTACTGAGTTCACTACAAATCTTCCTTGAATGGATGGATTGATGCGAAGTAGTCTTTACTAGAAGGAAATGTCTCGTTTATCTAGAGGTAAAACTATCATCTAAAATAAATCCTGCTATTCCTGAATAAAAAGTATGGGCTTTTTTAGGAAAAGCTTATTTATTTCATTTCAACTAATTTTAAAATAAATCCTGGATTAATCCAAGACTAAAAACACACCTAAGACTCGGTTGTAAAATTGCGTGTAAAGAGCGTAAAATCGCAAATGCATCCCAGTATTTTACTAGGCGATGACAAAAAAATGATGACCTCAACAGTTTAATATGTTATGATTGGGTACTGTATAATTCTAATTGCCTTTGAGAATTGCTGACCGCAAACGTATTGACGCGTTCCAAATGTGGCTTTGAAGGAAATTGCTCTGGATCCCAGACATCTGCATTTCAGACCAAAGCATCTATACCATTACCAACTCTGAGTCAAAATTAAACTCTACCATCATTATCAACCCATACCCACTACCGCTGAGTCGAGTCACCTCTCAGAATGAGAGGGGTTAGGCCAAATATTCTATTCTACCACGCCGCCCGACTTGGTCGCAAACTATGGACCTCATAAGAAGGCTCAGAGTCACACAGCGGGCGATGGAACGAGCTATGTTAGGCATATTTCTTGATTCGTGAGGAGATTCGCAGAAAAACCAAAGTCACCGACATAGCTCAACGAGTCGCGAAGCTGAAATGGCAATGGGCGGGGCACATGGTTCGAACAGCTAATAGATGTTAGGACCTCGAAGTACTGGAATGAACCCCGCACTAGAAAGCGCAGTGTTAGCCGACCCCCCACCAGATGGACTGACGACATCCAGCGAATCCCTGCGACTCGCAGGGATTCGCTGGATGCAGGCGGTTCAGGATCGTGATGTTTGGAAGTCCCTACAAAGGGCCTATCTTAAAACTATCTATTTTAAAACCACGTAACTGGAATGTCCGAAATAGAAGCGCCTACTGTTATTTATGAGCAGATATACATAACACAAACGTCGATAAAACCATTATAACTCCGAAGTCGTTCCCCATAAAAAAAAACTCATAATCTTAAAACCCCATATTACCATAACCGACATCAGTGACATAACGATTTGTCATGAATATCCAACATTAACATGATGAATGGTGCTCTCTGCACGAGTATGCGCGCGCGCTAATCTAATATGGCGGTCTGAAAGCTAGTGGAAAATTTTGAGCAGGCATTTTTTTTAAATTTTTTGTTGCTTTTTTTATTCTTTACAAGTTAGCCCTTGACTACAATCTCACCTGATAAGTGATGATGTAGTCTTAGATGGAAGCGGGCTAACTTGTTAGGAGGAGGATGAGAATCCACACCCCTTTCGGTTTCTACACGGCATCATACCGGAACGCTAAATCGCTTGGCGGTACGTCTTTGCCGGTAGGGTGGTAACTAGCCACGGCCGAAGCCTCCCACCAGCCAGACCTGAACCAATTAAGAAAATCTCAATCTGCCCAGCCGGGATCGAACCCAGGACCTCCGTTTTGTAAATCCACCGCACATACCACTGCGCCACGGAGGCCGTCAAAAATGCTTACCTTGTTTGGATATCTAATATCTAATAAATAAATTAAAAACGAAAACCAAATAATTAATAAAATTAGGTAGGTACAAAAAATATTAGAGAAAAGGTTAATCCTATATTATCACGTCACCCATTCTTGGAACAGAAACATATTTGGAACAGAAACAACTGGCCAAAAAATCAGTGCATTACTTTTAGGTTTTATATTTTCATGTATGTGAGTTTTATTTGATACTAGGTGACGCCGCGCGTTTCACCCGCGTAGTTCCCGTTCCCGTAGGAATACGGGGACAAAATAGCCTATAGCTATCCTCGGTAAATGGGCATCTAACACTTAAAACCTCCTCCTTTTTTTGAAGTCGGTTAAAAAAGAATTAATAAACAAACTCTTCAGGTTTATAATATTTGTATAGATTTATAGAGAGCTTTGAAATATTAGAATCCTTATGGGTAAATAGTGTCATCCTGAATAACACTCACTATAATTTTTAGCAGGGCCGTTTCGTTTTTATTTGTTTACTTGATTGATATTTTATTAAACCTAGAAGATGGTACATTCCTATGGTACGTACAGATTTTGCTAATAACATGTTATATATTTAAACTCTATGCTCTTTGACTATGACGTATTATTTTGACCCCTACAAAGTTACTTATGCGGTTACATTTAGTCACATCGACTTATTCTCGGCTCTAACTTAAGGTATAAGGGTTCAGTAGTTATTTTGAATTGGTTTCCGATGGTAAATGATTGGAAAGTATGTAATAGACACGTTGTATGGTTGATTGTTACATAAAGGAATGCAAGCGATGTCGTGTCCTAAGGCGAGACAATAAACATTAAATAAGACTTGTATTTATTTATTAACTCAAAGGGGGTTGGAAGTAAACCTAGTTTATGCTTATAGAAGTTATTACCTAACGTTTCGGCGGCGTGAATTTTTTTTTTTTAATTCGTCATCATTGTCTTTGTCAGCCGATAGAAATACACAACTGCTGGACTGTGGACATACCTAAGTCTCTTATAGAAGCAAATACAAAGGGTTTGTACCATCTGCTTCCAACGGTAACCCTATGTCGTCGGCAGAATTAATTAAATACTGTGTTTTCCGGTGCGGGATCGCTTTTCCAGCACCTTACAACGTTGATATGGCTATTTGAACTATTTACTCGATTGCCACTCGCTTCGCGACTCGTTGAGCTATGTCGGTGACTTTGGTTCATCTGCGGATCTCCTCATTTGATTCGATCATGCAGAAGCACTACGACCATAGCTCGCTCCATCGTGACTGTACACTGTCTTTTCCAATGTGGTGGTAAATAGCTTCGCTCTTCAATCGTACTCGTCGCTGAATGGATTGGAGAGTTCTTTGGAAGAAAAGAAGGTCATTATTAAGTCACAGCCAGATCAATAACTCGAAAGAACCTAACACTTCATCACACGAAGTCACGTATGCTAACCACCACTGGGACATCGAGGCTATTTGATTGATGATTATGTCACAGTGTAAATATAGAATTGACCTAACATCTCACTCCGCGCATGTTCTAATAAGGAATTATCAAATCGCGTGTATTTACATCTAATGAGATTGGCACGTAACATAAAGGTGCGATCACACGGGATATTTTTGGACCAATTATTATTATTATTCGACAACTCATTTATAATAATAGTTTAATTATAAAGAGGTTATGTTTGCGGTGTTGTAGGGTGTAATCTCTAGATCTACTGAACCGGTTTTGAAAATTCTTTTACCACTACAAAGCCACATTATTTGTGAGTGTCATGAGATATATTTTATCCCCGTATTCTCATAGGAACAGTAAGTATGCGGGACGGGACGGGACGGGAGTATGGTATGTTACAATTATAAGAGAATAATTTACTAATTAGTTAAGAGATTGCAGTGACTGCATGCTCTCAGCACAGGTTCATCTCCAGGTAGTGGTGGGTACTTCCTAGATGCAAAACGCTTTGTCTGCTTTGAGGACTCATTACGAGATTGGAGATTTATTTTTAATTTTGTGCAATTTGTGCTTAGTTATTTTTTCATTATTTATTTATTATTCTACAATATATATTGAAATTAACCCTAACCATAGTGCAACATAAATCGCAGTTGGTTTTACTGTACCCTGGGCATGCCACTGTTTCCAGACTGAACCGCGCTGGCTATGATCGGCAGCTTAACATACTCCCCAAGACGGGGTGATAAAACCACCTTCCCAACTCCGGGTTAAGAAAATTTCTTAAAACAAAAAAGCTCAGCACTTTATTGCCCGATCCAGGACTAGGCGCAGGACCTTGTGTTAATATTCGTAGCTAAACAGTTTAATTAACGTGACGTCATAATTAACAAATATTGCCTAGAAAGCAGAGATTTCAATTGCCCGTGTGAACGCACCTTAAGACATGATGCCAGCATCAATCACGGTAAAGTCACTGGGTCGAACGAAAGCAGAGCACCAACCAAAAAGTAATAATTCATTATATAATTATTAATTTTTGTACACCTTCACTTTGAAAACCTTTGACTTTGGCACAGTATACTTTTCATATTAAGTGGTAACTTTGAGTTTGATTCCAGCTGGCCTATTCACTAACTTTGGTCTATTGCTAATAGACCAAAATATAATTGACATCAAATCAATAACAATCGCTATATTATAAAGCTGAAGAGTTTGTTTTTGATTGAACGCGCTAATCTCAGGAACTACATTGAAAGAATTTTTCAAATCGAACCGATTTGAAAAATTCTTTCAGTGTTAGATAGCCCATTTATCGAGGAAGGCTATAGACTATATATTATCTCCATATTCCAACGGGAACGGGAACCACGCGGGTGAAACCGCCCGCCGTCAGCTAGTTTTTCATATTCCTTAAAGCCCATAGTTTACGAAAATCACTATGTCAAACAGGCTGGTTAGTAATTTTGATCAGTTAGCAATAGATTAATATAGAATACGAAATCACGTGACTTAAGAAATTACTAACTTAGGAATATTAATTATAATATAAAGATATACTTGTAATTTTTTTTATCTGTGCTAGGCACACTCCCAAAGATATGAGCCGGAAGCTTAAATATTTTGGCTACCACGTTGTCAAAATTGCATGATATTTATCTCTGCCTCGCTGTGATTAAATAAACAAACATTACAATGGTCGAAGAACCTGTGATGATCAGACTTTCGTCATTACATAAAAGATAATTCGTCAGCTTATGCTTCTACAATAGGTAAGTTCGGTAGGTAAAAATGAAGAGAGTGGTCGTTTTGGCAGGTAGTAAGTTTCAAGTGCTCAATAATAAAAAAATATTTTTTTTTTAAATTTAAGTTCAAATCTAAGTCGCCAATCGCTTTATCTTTAACTTCCTAGAAATGTTATTGCAATCTTTAGCGATATTGAAAATTAATAGGTAAGGAGGTTTTTTGCCCCAAGTCATCATAGTCCAAACTCCATTCTTGCATATCGTACTTACCTTCTGTAGATATGAGTTGACAAACATTCATCTTTTATAAAACTAAGAAGGTGTGGCTACCACAGGCTCTCTCCAAGTATAACAAGCTTTCAGTTATTTGCTAACGAGATAATTGATTTGAAGTCGTTTGGTTTGACCGCCGTTTGTATATAGTATAGTCAGAGTATAGTGTTATATCATAACTGAATTGCTACATTGTTTGTATGACTATGCGAATAAGTGACCATTGAACACGGAAGCGAATTGGATTGAATTCTATCGAATTATTTGCATGTTTTTTTTTTTTCTGTCTGAGTAGGTGCCGATAGCTCCCTGCGGAACCACTACGGCGTCACCGGGGGGGTTGGGCGAGCGCAGAAGCATCGCCTGTGACCCGAAGGCTGAAAGAAAGATAGAGGACGGAACGGGTCTCTAAGGGCGTCTCCTATGAGACTCGGACCTCGGCTTAGAGGGCCATTCTGGAGGAGGTAACCGTGACCTGAGTGAATCAGTCCGGACGCCCCCAAGATCGTGAGTTAGCAAACCCACGTCCGGGTGACGTTAGATATCGGGGACCTCGTCTTCGCCGGCGAAGACGCTGTGCAGCTTGTGATTGTGTTGCCTGGGAAGCATTGTCGGTTGTTATGTCACCGTCTGGATCGTAAAGAAATCGTATGTATTTGCATGTAAGTACATATTTATATATCTAGGTAACCGAACATGGTTGATGATACCCAGTATAACAGTGACAGGGAAAACTATATAGATGGAATGACTTTATACATCTTCGCAGTGCGAATTAAGAACAAGGAACCTAAACAAGGCTTAATATAGACTACAACGCCTGGCGGTCCTATGGTAAGAAGGTGAAAGAGTAATAAGAACGAAGAACTGTAGGTACTTATAGTTCAAAATCTAAATTCGTTTATTTGAAGTAAATTTCGTTTACAAGCGCTCTTGAAACGTCAAACTAGACTATTTGAACCTCTACCACCAGTTCGGAAGGCAAGTTCTTTTAAGAAGAGCCGGCATGAAATAACAGTTTATTTAAGTAAATTACCTTAACAAATAAAGTAAAAAAGAATTTTATTTTATTATGATTATGACATATTACAACATTTAATATAACTTAATGAACATTGCCAAATATTTTGACAAAATAACGAAACTTGGTAATTATGTGTAACTTTTGAAATGTGGTACTCTACTAGATCGTAAGTGTTTTCATACGGATCGGGTAACTCTGAGTACCACTTGACATTTCGCTGTTTAAGGAAATATCAATTAAATAAACATTTTTCTGTTACACTGTTGCATGATATTCAGTGGTTTTGCATTCTCAATTGCCTAATGTATGTAAAGCGCTTCTGTCTGTCAACACATTGTTGTGATGTTTCAATCTCGTTTCAATCTATCTTCGTAACAATTCGATACTAATATTTTAAATACGAAAGTTAGACAGTCTGTCTGTTACCTTTTTACATCTGTTTAAACCATTGAATCGATTTAAATGAAGAAATAAATTGTACTGTTCAGCAAAACATAGGCTACTTTGTGTCTCTAAACGTATATAAAAAGGAGTTGATTTTTTAATGAAATTTTGTCCTTTCCAGTTATGCTGTTGTTCAAATTATGTTCATGGTGCCTAATTGGTAGGTACGTTGACTATCGCTACAAGCATCTTACCCTTACCTCATCCCAATTAAATGGGGTCGGCAAAATATGTCCATTCGTTTTTATTACTCGTCAATTTATCATTATTTATAATTTTTCTAGCTCTAGAGACAGCTACTGAGATTTAAAAAAAAACATTATTGTAGAACTTATACGAATGAGATCTTTATTACCAACCAATAAGGCAGCTTAACTGTCATCAATATAGTTTTTATAGATAACTCGAAGTGTCTCAGATTCGACATTAAATTATTATTCATACTCATACTCTCCAAAGAAAGATTCACAGGATTTTCCCATGATTCATAACATTTTCCTCTAAGTGAGACACGTAGTGAGCACCTACTACCTACCAATGACTATTAGATCTGGATAACTTTATATGAGTCACTAATTTTCCTAGCCAATAGTCTAGGAAATAGGATCAATATAAAACAAACGTGCGCACAATTTTAAGATATTATTTTAATAAGGGGTTTCTTTCTAACTTTCTATATAAAAATATTGACAGCCCGGAATCAGCAGTCTTATTCACTATGACTAACGTATGCTAGTTGACATATATGAATTTGAGATTCTATGTCAAAATGTCATCCGGTGCTTACTGGTGGATCACACAGTAGGTAAATGCCATTTTGTCAATTGATTTGATGTTTCCTTTAATAGGTTGATAATAAAGACCAAAATAGTGAATAGGCCAGCTGGAAGTTGTGAAATCGTTGAATATGAAAATTTTATGATACAACAATATACCATTACGATTAAATTGTTTCTTTTATATACTTTCCAAAAAAAATATTTTCCAAAAATGGTTAAGAGAATCTCGCCCAGTTTAGTTTTTTAATTTATATAATTAACAAAAAGAGATCGCTATCAAATGCTAACTTGTCAAAGAAAAAGTAACCCTTGTCACAAGTCCTGGGACTTGCTCGATGTGCTTCCTCTACCACAACTACCAGGGTAAAATAGTAAAATTAGGAGAAGTTTATTGTGTAAGCGATTAGTGAGGTTAAGCATAGCATACCTATTGTAATTGGCAGAGCCGATGACCAAGGTTAGGTCAGCGGTTCTGTCCATATTTTTATTAATGACTCTACGTTTCCTACGACAGTACCTAAGCTTAAAGAATTCGATGAATCTTCATGATATAGCTTCTTGCGTCGCCTCTCGACTACATTACCCCATTTTTATGGAAAATCCGAAGAACATTTTCTTCTCGTACCTAACTGTATAATTGGTTTCCGTTTCCTGCTAATGTCTTTCACTTGACGGCGTTTCATAAATTATTAATTAGTGATCTTCTGATAAAAAGACATTATTTTGTTAGAAACTATGTCACTTCTTTTCATTATTTTCCTATTTATTCTAGTCACATACATTTTAGATATTAATATTCGCCTACTTGAATAGCCGATTACAGAATAACTTTTTGTTCTTAATTTTGAATGCTGTTTCGTTAAAATTAGCTAAATTGTTACACGATGGAATCTATGTGTCAATATCGTAGAGAATGATTCGATCTGAACCAACCTTTATCACCAAATGTTCGTTACAACTGCCTTATATTGATAGTAATGAGCGAATCAAAAACGAACGTGTAAAATGAATTGCTTTATTGCGGACCGATTCAAAGTGATATAATACGACGATTTGGGCAATTTGCCCAACAGCGGTTTAAGATAAGCGATATATAAAACAAATGAACTGTTACGAGATCTTGTATATACACATTATGTAGTTCCATCGAATTAATGAGGCTAATTAAAAATTATTGCATGTAATGTAATTAAAGTTCAACTTGGTTGCGTCGGTCCTGAGCCTGATCTCTCTTTGCTCTTTGGTCGAGTTAGACTATCGCACTTTTAGATGGCCTCCGTGACGCAGTGGTATACGCGGTGGATATTCAAGGCGGAGGTCCTGGGTTCGATCCCCGGCTGGGCCGATTGAGGTTTTCTTTATTGGTCCAGGTCTGGCTGGTGGGAGACTTCGGCCGTAGCTAGTTACCACTACCGACAAAGACATACCGCCAAGCGATTCAACGTTCCGGTACGATGTCGTGTAGAAACCGAAAGGAGTGTGGATTTTATCCTACTCCTAACAAGTTAGCCCGCTTCCATCTTAGATTGCATCATCACTTACCAACAGGTGAGATTGTAGTCAAGGGTTAATTTGTAGATAATAAAAAAAAGGTGAGGGGATATGCACACATAACTTTTAGCATAGCTTAGCCTTTCATGCTAAACTACATCATTCCATGAATTTGTACCCTAAAAGTTTTGAACATCATTGAATTCATCGTATTTCGTAGAGAGAGTGAAAATACACTAAAAGAAATGCTTACCCTAGTAAATCAAAGGTTAGTGTAACCAAAATACACCTTTTCTAACAAATAAGAATAATCCAAAGCAGCATATATGACAAAAAGTTACAAAAAATAAACAATCGACCTGAGAAAAATCTTTTAAATTTAAAAAGTGCATACAATCTTATATGTTAGTTAGATGATGATTTATTACTAAAACCATTAAAATAAAATTGCGTTGGAGCTGTAAGCCTTAAAAATTAATAGGGGCAATCGAACAAGAGGACATTATTACTGACAAATATGCAATCATTGATAATGGCCTACAGTCTACATATTCTCAACAATCAGCATGTAAGGTTTTGTTATTAAACTTAATAACTGGCCACAGAATAAAAGCATTTATTGTGTTACAAATACGTGCTAAAGTTCCATAAAGTAAAAGGTATTTGGCTGAGTAGCCTGTGGCAAACATTTCGCACGTGTCAGTTAGTTTGCAACACTTTCTACACAATTAGTTTTTATGGCGCATAGATTCACACTGAAATGTCAATTTGGTCGGTCGTTGGAAATTTTTCAAACATTCCATTAAAAGTAATAGCATGTTTTGAATAATTGTGTTATGTTATCTACGTAAGCATGTTTGAGCTTGACCTCAATAAACAAGCTTATTTTTAGCTAAATACAACAGAAGCTATTATCTTAAACTGATTATTGAATCGGTAAGAGTTCTATCAATTAATGGTCTTCAAACGTACGAATAAAACTGCGACCAACACCATCAAAACACCAATAACCATTAAATGTTAAATTCGTTAAATAAAAAAAGCAAAAAAAATGGCTTTCATTTTCTTAGACCAAATTAGCGAATATAGTTCCATATAAACTAATATTATAAAGAGGCAGGTAAGAACTGATTATTTGTTATTGTTAAACTTAAACACTCTTCATCTTCTACCATTAGATAACAACATTTTCAATGAGCAACTTAAACTAGGTATATTTTATCCCCGCATTTCCCCACGTGAATGAAATTCTACATGAGTTTAAACACAGGGAGTCTAGTTTAAATCACAAGAACTTCCCTACAAAAGTTTTATAACGGGATATCCGATGTAAACTTTATAATTTGAGAGCTGTAAAATATCCGGAACGTGTAAGACACAGATCTGACTTCCTAGAGACAGTCCTATCATATAAATCAAAAGGAACAGCAGTGTTGCAGTTACTCAACACGACAGAATAACGAGACATGTAATTAACTTTTAGCAGTACATGTTTTAATTAACCGCAGTTTGTACAGCCTTCTGTTACAGACAGACAGAGAGACAAATTATTATATAATGTTTGTACAATGGGCAAATTAGTACTTCGATAAAACGAATATCATTACATGGTTGGTAGTAATTAGGTTCGTGTTTCTATTTTGGATTTCAGATCCGCCTTCTCGACAATCTTTTTTGGGGTTGGGGTCGCGGTAGATTAAATTCCGAATAAGCAAACTATCTTTAAAGTCTTTTTTATATGGAATAAGTTCAAGCTTGACCACGATCTCACCTGATGTGGTATGTGGCCCAAGGTAGAGAGCACTTGCCTAGAAGATGTTCACTCTCATCTTAAAGATGCCCAGTTTGTGAGAATAAGGAACGCTACACACTTGAGGAAAAAGTTCCACACACTAGCCATGCGTATAGGAAACGAAGAAGCAAATTACTTCGTACGAGTTCTAATATTAATTAATTCTTGGACATCAATATGGGCACAAACAGTATCGAATATCATTTTTATTGCCATTTGGTAAAATTGGTTCTTTTTTGAATTGCAGTATGTGGTGGATCGAGCTAGCTTATAAAACTTTTTTTTACGTAGTAGGAAATAAGAAAAACTGGTTCCGTCAAAAAACTAACTATTGATACATGAACATAAAATTCCACAGACTGATAGGAAAAGTTGCGTGTTCGCCACTATTTTGCCCACATACCGGCTAGAAATCCGCACTAACCAGCCTCTACCGTGCAATATTTGGGTTAACTGCTCGCAAAATTGTCGAAGGTGAAACTGAAACGAATTGTGCAGCCATTAGTTTCTTCTGATAATTCTACGAACGTCTGTCCCTGTTATTGTGTTTCAAGGCCTTGTTATTGTTAGTCAATGGATATGCACAGTTTGCACGGAGAATCGTATCAGAGTGCGTCGCTTCAGCGATATTTGATTGCCTCTTCTTTATTTCACACCTACGATTCTTAAAGGAATTTTCGCGAACGTCCA
Organism: Bicyclus anynana; assembly: GCF_947172395.1. NCBI lineage: Eukaryota > Metazoa > Arthropoda > Insecta > Lepidoptera > Nymphalidae > Bicyclus > Bicyclus anynana. The sequence goes on along the minus strand of NC_069089.1, from coordinate 664,927 downwards.
TCTGTTCCTTTATCATAATGATCATCATCATTATCAGCTGATAGACTTCCAAACACAACGGTCTCGAGCCGCATACAGCGGCTTTTTGCAACTGATGTCCTCGGTCCACCTAATGGGGGATCGACCAACACTGCACTTTCCGGTGCGGGGCGCCATCCCAGCAGTTTGGGACTCCATTGTCCGACTCGCTGAGCTTTGTCAGACTTTGTTTCGTCTATGGATCTCCTCATTTCTGATTCGATCATGCAGATAAACTCCAAGCATAACTTCTTAAACAACGTGCCTTGTCAATTACGACTTCAACATCACAACTCGTTGAGCTATTAAGCTCTGATACAGTTACTCCATGATTTCTGAATCGCATTAGACCGTGCTGGCTTTATCGTAATCTGCACGTCGTTTCTCTTGTCTATTTCATAATTAACACCTATTGTTGTATGAGTCCTGCCTATTGCCACTTCAGCAATATGCAGCAGCGTAGAGTTATGTGACTTGTTTTTTTCTTAGATTTCTGATTCGATATGAAAGTTTCTCCGAGCAGCGACTTTGAATTTTCTTGTGAAGGGCATACCGTTTGTCTATATGTATTTTTTTTTCTTGTACGGCCAATCTGCGATCAGTCCTAAGACTATAAACAAATATGTTGCGAGTGTCTTTGTCTTGTGGAGGCCGATCCTCATTAGGAGTCGGCGCTCATTTGGTGCGTCCTGTTTTTCAAATGTCCAGGTCGAGTATGCGTTTACGTTTAAGACGCCTCGGACAGTCTATATGTATGTATGCAATAAAGTTAGATTAACTTCTATAGGTTAACAATTTTAAACGCTTCAGATAAATATTTCTCGTATACACCTAGACTTTTCTATAACACAAACGACGGTTACTTTGAATCTATTGTATTGTCCAAATATATTTATTAATTTACAATAAATTATATAAAAACGTATACGTTTATTTTGCAAATGTAATTCTACTATTTATATTCTTGCGCATTACGTCAATGGGTGTTTTGTTTAGGTGCTATCGGATAGTAATGTAACTTTTGAACGGATGATGTATTAAGTCTTTAATTGTACCATTGCTTAATACTAGACCGTTTATAAGTAGTTACCGAAGCGATATCTCCTATTAGCGACCATTATCGCAGCACATGTTCACCGACAGACCGACGCACCGACTCCGGTCGGTCGTTGCACCATAATTATTAATGTACAAACTATAGGTCAATTGGGTTGTTCGGAAACCAATTTCAATGATAGGCGCATAATTGTTTCACTTTTACTTTTTATGTCGGGATGTATAAGCTCTGCACACACGATAGACGTCATATATTTTTATTTAATAACAAACCCTTAACTGAGAACTCACCTGTAGGCCTATTTTGTTTCCGCATCCACAACATATCTAGAGACAAGAGAAAGACCGACCAATAGCGGTGAAATCGCAAACATCGCTCTTTCTTTCGTCCCATCGCAATGAAAGACAAGAGCTATGTTTTCGATTCTGTCGCTATTGCTCGATGTTTTTTCGCCCGAAGATAGTTGTAGTGCGTATCATAGGCCATCTAATGATAAGTGACGATGCAGTCTAGGATGGAAGCGACATAGAATGTAGGTAAGTTTACTCTAGTCTCTAGCCATGGCTCTGATAGTTTCTACGCGAAAATTTTATATTAGAATTATATTACGGTACCCTAAATCTCTTAGTGGTACGTCTTTGCTACCTCTTTGCTAGTTAGGTGGTAAATACAAGCCACACATAGTGACTAAAGAGTAGAGTTTATGGTGCACTTAAGACAATAGAATTCACGCAAAACAATATATTACTTAGAGAATGTTAGGTTAGGTTAGGGAAGGGCATGTAGAGTTGGATCGCTCCATGCTTCTGGTTTTTGTTACAGTGCTTGCAATATGAGTCTGATATGACTTTCCATGAAAATGCTTCTGGTGGTACATGCGGTTTCCCCTCAATAATAGGCTGAGCATCAATTTGCTCCATTAACTATTAGGCACTAAGACAAAACAGAACCATTATTTATAGTAGGTACAGTCATTTGGTGATAAAAAATGAGGTTGAAAAGTTTTCTGGGAGTTTTGAAAATTAGTAATCTTATAGATTGTGCTCTTTGCGAATTTCAACTTTGCCACCTCGTATCTTTGCCGCTCGTGCCGCTATTTGGAAAAAATCGTACCGGACCGCCCCGGAGGCCGTCAAACATAAGTTTAAGTTAAAACAAAATCACTAATTTAGTCACATAAGTAGGCTAGGCCGTAATTTTATGAAGTACCAAATTGGTACTTTACAACAGAAAAAAAATTAGTAAATAGTACAATAAAACACAAGTGTGCATAACATCTTAAGCTATCTCACAGATTTGTTGATTGCTGCTTAACGTCGGGCGGAAGAAGGCTGTTACACTCTTATATCTTAACTTATTAAACTAAACCGTACGAGATAAGCCGCATTAGACAAACGGACAAGTTCATTTAGATTTATCGATCGATCAAAGTGAAATTGATTTCACTTTTTATTATATTGATTTTATCGTTGCCTTGCTTTTGCCCTCGACTTTGCTTAAGACTTATAATGTCTCCCTCCTTACATGAGAGGAGATATAGAGCTTAGAGACGTGATGTTCCAGTGGATATGACCTCTCATATTTTATCTCCGTACTCTCACGGGTACGGGAACTACGCGAGTGAACCCGTGGGGCGTATTTTAGTAGGTCATAATGACCTAGATGATCGGGATGGTCATCGGGTAAGCCATGGTTTTCACCTAAGATAAAAAAAAGATAGAAAGACTTTCTAACATGAAAATTATTCGTACTATGATTAACCTATTTTTTTAATACCCTCCCTGTAAACAACTTAGAATCTAGAATTACTACTTTTATGTTAAAATATCTCTATCATAATGGAAAAAGTAGTATAATCCATTTTCCATTTTCGATTTGAAAACTAGGTTCGATCTCAATCAATCACAATTACGTCAAATTTGTAGCACCTTAAAGTCGGGGTTTGGCCTTTTTTTTTCAAAAGAATATTTGTCATATTTTTTATAATATGACACACAAGACTGTGCTAGGAGTAGGTACGACAATAGACCAACGGGGTGAGGATTGAACAACCACCCCTCGATGATAGTCCAACCGCTCTTACCGTTGAGCTATTGAGACTTTAGGCCTTTATTGAGGATTTCAAATCATTGTTTATTGTTAATATTGGTTGTATGCCCTATAAGCTTTTTCATACAAAGGATGTCAAAATAATCCGACGCTTATATTGATATTGATCTGTTCGATCCATAAGCCGTACCTACTCCAGTAACCCAGTTTACACGATTCACAAATATGATGCCTTTACTGCTCTCCCTTGCTCAGGGTTGGCATTGCTCTGAAAATTTAAGCTGTTAAATTAATTTCAATTAAAATAACTGTATGTTAACGGTATGTTTTGATGGCCTCTGTAGCGGAGTAGTATGCGTAGTGGGTTTACAAGACGGAGGTTCTGGGTTCGATCCCCGGCTGGGCTGATTGAGGTTTTCTTAGTTGGTCCAGGTCTGGCTGGTGGGGAGGCTTCGGCCGTGTCTAGTTACCACCGTACCGGCAAAAACGTACCGCCAAGTCATTTGCGGTACGATGTCGTGAGGAAACCGAAAATTGTGTGGATTTTCATCCTCATCCTAACAAGTTGGCCCGCTTCCATCTTAGATTGCATTATCACTTACCATCAGATGAGGTTGTAGTCAAGAGCTAACTTGTAAAAAAATTAAGTGCAGTCCAAAGTACCGATTTTAGATTTTAAAAATAATAAACATTATTCATTGTATTGAATCGCTTTCAATTTTCAATTCACTTTTATCCGTTATACTTTATTACCCATGTATGGGTAGTTACCCCAAAGTTAGTAGCTTAACGTAGTACGATAAATGAAGTGTTATAGTTCATCACACAGATATAAGAGGTAACTAGATTTATAAAGTGCCAATTCTTTGTATAGAAACCAGTGTACCCATGGGCGTGGCCTAAAGGCTGTTTAATATTTAGTGAAAAATTAAATATGTCACCCTTAATTTAGAGTTGAATATTATTTATTCCTTTTGTCACAGAACAAAACAAGACTGCTAGTACATGCGCGGACACGCTTGCGATGTTCCGCACACCCGGGTGTATGCAGGCCACGCCCCCCTGGTACTTCTATTGCTATTGTACTTCAATGAGAAAATCTGGAATAAATACTAGTATAAAAACTTAAAATCAATTTTATTTAATTAATATAGTGACAACCCTAACAGAACACAACTGAAGCAATCAGCGTATGGGAACTGCATTACGTGAAACAGAGGAAGTGCGATACCCGATCCAAAACGGCGTATGATACAATCAGCGCGAGATTGCGTCGCGTTATGTCACTGCCAAATTTGGTACAAACTAAATACTATTATCAACTTATCGGGTACATTTTAAAGGTAAGTTTCAAAAATAAGTCGGTCTGAAAGTCAATGGTTTTTGAACACATTAAATTATTTTTAAACTTTATAGCGACAAGCCAGTAACTTTAACTTTTCTCTTTGTTTTTTTTTAAATTAAATTAAATAACAAGTCAGTTCACAGGAATCTTATTTGCAGTTCAACACGGAGGATTACTAACTAAGAATTACGTGACATCATACTGGGAAACTAAATCGCACGACATTTCAATTTTGCCAATAGGATTTTATCACCAACCATGAAATCTTCCATAAATTGAGTTCGGAAACAAGTTACGTCCTTCTTCTTCTTCTTCTTTCTTCTGGGCCGTTTCCGCACTTAGCCAAGTGTTTGGCCGTTGTGCGTGGGTCCCTTGGTGTAGGTTCCCGCTGGATTTATTCCATCCAGCCGAGCTCGCTCCAGAAGCTTAGCAGGCCGCCCAGGTCGCCGATAGCCTCATGGAGTGTCGCTGAGGAGCCAATGTAGGTTGCTCGTTGTTCCGTTACGCCTCTGCAACTGAGCATAACGTGTAGCGGTGTCTCGTCCTCCTCCATGCAGGCTCTGCACAGAGGACTGTCGGTCAAACCTAGAATTGAAAGGTGTTTGTTTAGCGGGCAGTGACCTGTTATTAGGCCAACTACTGTTCTCAGCTTGTCTCGTGTGAGGTTCATAAGTTTCTTTGTTATCCTTGGGTCGAGGCCTGGGAGTGCCTCTTTTGTATGTCTACATGTGGTTATGCTGTCCCATAGTTCGGCGTGGGTTCTGATGGTTTGTTTGTGCAGCCATGTTTTGTATTCACTGAATGGTATGGATACTATTGGTTCGGGCCCTACTACCTTCAGTGTCGTGGCGCGACGCGCCAGTTCATCAGCCGCTTCATTACCTAAGATTCCGCTGTGTCCCTTTATCCATCTTAATGTAACTAAGTTATTTGTTGCAAGTTTTGTTAGGGCCTTGTGACAGTCTAGCAGTAGTTTTGACGTAGTCGAGTGTTTTGCCAGTGCTTTTAGTACTGCTTGACTGTCGCTAAGTATATTAATGTTAAAATTTGTTACCTGTCTGTTGGTCACGGCAACAGCCGCAGTTGTGATGCCGACGCATTCTGCCTGGAAGACTGAGTTGTGCTTACCAAGCGCTTGTGCAATCCGTATGTTGAGGTCTTGGCAGTAGACTCCTGCTCCAGTACCTGTGTCAGTCTTCGACCCATCCGTGTACACATCTAGGGCGTCAGGGTTTGTGTAGTAGTCACCGGCCTCCTCAGTGTTGATTTTGTAGGGTTTGTCCATCACAAATTGTTTCTGTGTTTTATCGCATATCCACTCCATACTTGGGTTCATTTGTATTCCCTCTTTTAAGATGTTAGTGTGGGCTGTGTTTGTTTGTTTCCACAACCCGCATGTTTTTAGTCTAAGGGCTGTAAGCGTTGCTTCCTCTTTTATGTGGAGGTGTAATGGAGGGATTCCTAGTATTACTTCCATTGCAGCCGTAGGTGTTGTGCACATACTGCCCGTTATGGATAGCAGTGCTTGTCTTTGGAATTTTTGAAGTTCCTGTTGTGTTGTTGTTTGGAGCACTTTTGGCCACCAGACTATAGAAGCATATGTCACTGAGCTTCTTACGACTGTAAGGTATAGCCACTTCATTATGTGCGGTTTTAGTCCCCATGTTTTGCCTATCATGCGTTTGCACTGACATAGGATGATTGTAGATTTTTGAATTTTCGTTTCAATATGTTTTTTCCAGTTTAACTGTTGATCTAGTGTTACCCCTAAGTATTTTACTTCTGTGGTTAGCTTTAGGGTTACTTTGAATAAAGTCGGTGTTTTTGGAATGTTTGGTTTTCTTTTGTGTGTGAACAGAATGAGTTCTGTTTTTCTGGGGTTAACAGATAGTTCGTTGAGTGTACACCATTTCTCTATCTGCTTGAGTGCATCTTGCATTATTCCACTAAGGGTGTTTTCATGTTTTCCTCCTATAAGTATTGTTAGGTCGTCGGCGTACCCTATTGTTAGGAAGCCTTTGTTGTTCAGTTTGCTGATTAGTTCATTTGCCACCAAGTTCCATAGTAGTGGTGAGAGTACACCTCCTTGAGGGCATCCTCTGGCAGCGATGGCTTGGATTTTTCCATTTATGTTTATTTGTATCGCCCTGAGTGATAAGAGGGCGTTTATCCATTTTCTTATTGTTGAAGGTACATTATGTCGTTCAAGGGATTTTTCTATGCTTTTGAACGTGGTTAGTTACGTCCGTAGTAGTAGTAATAGACGAGAGTTACTCAAACAATACTACTCACAGCTACTATGTTCTGATACTCATAGATATTTCACTAACCAAAAATCATTGTTATGGAACTCTTAACCATAACTAGCCTCAACCGAAATCTAGCGATAAACTCTCTTTGTGTTTCTCGGTAGGTTTCAGCTATCCGAAAATTATAAAGTCCAAAATTTATCTGAGCCCTCTAGCTAAAAGTGCTAATGAAAGTGCACCTTAACAATCATTATCGACTTAATTATTTAACTTTTGACACCGTTGACCGGTCTAATGAATGAGAGCCGATGTATTGTGACGGGAGATTCGTTTAGCGATAGTGAATGGAATGACGAGTTACGTGATTAATTGTACTCAAATCAATTGGGGTACAGTACCTATTGGTTATTGGTTAAGGGCCCGCCTTTGACACATCTCTAATAATAATATAATTGAATGAATGAATGAATGAAATATACTTTATTGTACACCAAAAATAATAATAACAGGCAAGAAATTAACTTAAAAACTAATGTACAATTGGCGGCCTTATCGCTAATGAGCGATCTCTTCCAGACAACCAATCGAAAAAAGAGAAAATAAATACAAGGAATAATGCATAATGACGGGTGTACACATAAAAAGAGAAGTAGAAGATATATTACACTTAGATAATAATATATAAAATCAAAATCAATATATTTATATATATATATGAACACGTACAAATATACATACATACCTACCAACAATTACATATATTCCTACATAAATAAGGATACTTACAAATAAATATATATATATATATATATATATATATATAACATAAGCATACATACGAAAATTTTATTTAAATAATTTAGATGTAAAAAGTAAGAAACAAGACAACATCAACAATTATTTAAACATGAACAAATAAATAAAATCATTTAAACGAAAATAAATACGGAATGATAAAAAGGTCAAGGAGGAAAGAAGTGCATATTTACCAGTTGTTTGAAAGAAGCTAGAGATTGCGCACGCCGAGCCTCGAGAGGTAAGGAATTCCAGAGGCGAGCAGCTTTTACAGAGAATGATTTAGAATAATAGGAAGTATTATGGGAAGGAATTTTTAGAATGAAATTATCCTCAGATCGAAGTGAGCGACAATGAGAATCACTGAGAAAGTTAAATCGCTCCTTTAGATATGGGGGAGTAGCAGGGTTAAAAAGGACGTTATATAAAATAAAAAGAATGTGAGTATTCCTGCGAAGGCGAATTGAAGGCCACTTGAGTTTATCGCGAAATTCGGAAATATGATCATATTTGCGAAGTCCAAATATGAATCTTATACAAATGTTCTGAATGCGCTCAAGCTTATCAAGCAGTTTCTCACTCAAATTAAGATAACACGTGTCAGCATAATCGAGAATTGGTAGTAGGAGTGATTGTGCAAGCGCAATTTTAGTAGATACTGGAAGGAAATTTCTTAATCTTCGAAGTGACCCTATAGATGCAAACACCTTCCTACTGACCTCACTTACCTGGGGTGCCCAAGTAAAATACTTATCGAAAGTAACACCGAGGTTTTTAATCGTGTCACTAAATGGCACATACGTTCCATCAAAAACTACACTAGGAATAAAAGCCCAATCAATGCGTGCTACCAAATTATGACTACCTATAACTATAACTTGAGTTTTGGAAGGATTCACTTTCAGACCGTATGAATTGCTCCATTGTACTATCGAATCTAAATCCTTATTTATAACATTTATTGCATTAGGCAAATCAGACAGTTTGGCCTGAACGTATATTTGGAGATCATCCGCATACAGGTGGTAGAGAGAAGAAAGCTGAAGAGTGATAGAACTAATGAAAATTGAAAAAAGGAGAGGAGACAACACGCCACCTTGTGGAACACCGGCAGAAATCGTGCACCAGTTAGATACAGAGTCATTGACTCGCACACACTGCCGGCGACCAAACAAGTAACTACGAAACCAGTCAATCACTTCAGGAGATATGTTGAGAGAACCTAGTTTAGCCAATAGAAGATCAAAATCAACATTATTAAATGCATTACTAAAATCAAGTAAGGCCAACACCGTAACACATTGATTATCCATACCAAGGCGAATATCTTCAGTAATTTTGATTAATGCAGTAGTCGTACTATGACCAGTCCGGAAACCCGATTGAAATGGGTTCGAAAGATTTTGTCTAGTTAGGAAAAGGCTTAATTGACGGTGAACTATTCGCTCAAACACTTTTGAAAGAAACGGAAGGATGGAAATGGGTCTATATTCAGAGAAACTGGAAGGATTTATTTTCTTAGGAATAGGAGTAACTTGAGCATTTTTCCAAGACGAAGGAAAGCTCCCGGAAAGAATAGAGAAATTAAATAAGGATTTGATTATCGGGGCTAAGATGTTAATGATAGGAACGATCATCTTACGACTAATGCAGTCAGTACCAACGGCATTGGAATTGACCTCGCTAATACTTCTCACAACATCACTATCTGTGATATGACAGAAAATGAAAGAAGGATCGTCAAAAGTGGGTAAAGCTATTAAATTATTTATAGTGTTTAGTTTTGTGACGTCATCAATAGCGCAAGAAGAAGAAAAATGATTATTAAGCTGATCTAAATCAAGTTTACAGGAATCATTATTCTGACGTGCTTTCCCAACTCCAAGTGACTTGAGAAATTTCCACACTCTACCGGAATCTTCTTCTTCGAGTATGGACTTATGGATATGGCGTCGTTGCATATCTCTACATAACCTGTTGCATCGATTCCGAATAGTGTGATACTTGTTCTTATTAACATCACAGTTGTTACTTTTATATTTAGCTTTTGCAGAATTCTTTTTATTTTGCAAAGCTTTAAGCTCCTGAGTAAGCCAGGGAGCAGGAAGGTGCTTAAGCCGAACTGGGCGAATCGGAGCATGCACATCGTATAGTTGCGTTAGGAGAGTGTTGAAACTATTAACTCTATCATCAATACAGGCTCCGGTAAGAACACTTGTCCAATTTATCCCTGCTGCATCATCCTTTAAGCTATCGATGTCCATATTACCAAAATTACGTTGCAGAAGAATTCTCGGTTTAGCTTTTGGGGGACGCATTTTATAGGACACATAGATCAAATCATGGTATGAAAAAGCATCTGCGGAACACTGGCCATGTTTGGCAACATGATCAAGGGAAGAGACTAATATGATGTCTAGAAGAGTTGGGCAAGAATTAGGAAATGAGTGTGTAGCTAACAGAGGGAGTATATGTAAATTAGCTGCCCTCACAAGAGTTTTTAAACGCACAGACCGCGAGTCCGATTTCAGTAAACACGTATTAAAATCCCCCATAATTATAGTATGTTTATATAAAGGAATAAATTTATCTAAAAGGTTTTCAAAAGCAGAATAGTAATCTATTGTGAGACTAGGATTATAATACACACCCAGTAACATTTTAGTGTTTGAAAAAAGTACCTCAATAAATAAATGTTCCGCTCCCGGTGCCGTCTGGGGATTTGACAAGTTTATGATGGTGAAAGGGATATGGGAACGTAGATAAATGGCTACACCACCACCGGTCCGATGAATACGGTCATTTCGTATTAATCGAAAGCCAGGAAGAGCATAGGACGTTGAAGACAAACACGGTTTAAGCCATGATTCTGATATCAGAATGGCATGGATGTTCGTGTTATCAAAAGATGAGAGCATATCTGAATAATGTGCAGGAATACTCTGAGCATTAATATGAATAATATTAAAGTTTTTCGATACATCAGAGAAGTACATATTAAGATTATCAGAAATAGAAGGAAGGCTGTAGAAACTGGAGTCACTATTTGTATCACTAAGGGTTGAAACTGAAAGGAATGCATCGTCTAGGCTTACATCTTGAATAGACATAATAAAATATATGAGAAATATGAAAAAAAAATAAATAAATAAATAAATAAATAAAATAACAGTAAATTAAATAAGTAAAATTAGTAATATATATATATATATATATATATATACATATATATATATATATGTTTATATATATTTATAGTATAAATAGCAATATATACAAATATAACTAATAATAAACAAATTATAAATAAAGTATCTATATGTGTAATATAAAATTAAGATAATTATAAATTAAAATGCTTTAAAAAGTGTATTAAACAAAAAAATACATAAAACTTCCTGCTGACAGTATATATGCATAGAAATAATTTACTTGAAGCCTAAGTAACAAAAGTATCCACTCATAGAACAAAAAACATTTCGATTTAGAATTAAAACTAACAATAGTAACATTATATAATTCGAATTAAAGATAAAACTAACAATAGTAGGTATACTCGTACATTTAACCATCACTAAAAGTTAAACAAACACATTGTCCTTCGATAAGGTTAAACAGATCAAAGAGTACAATTATTTTAAAAATGTTAAACAAAATATGAATATATCTGTACCTACACAACAAAAACATAAGTACAAGTAACATGACAACACCTTTAATATAAAAGTATTTTATCTGCAGTATAAAAACTAAGACAATTTCTCTGTCTATACTCGTTGGAGTGTTATTCCGAGAATCAATCATGGCATTCGTCATTAGAATTTTAAATAAACAGATTATGATTACAAAAAAGTACAATTATAAAAATATTACAGGTGTTTGTATGTTACTAATATTAAAATTAAAATTACAGTGGCTCAGAAAGGCTAGAACTCAGAGCTGTATAAAATGCAAAGACTACCAATACATTATTGTCTGTGGTTTGTTTACATACCAGCGACACTGATTGGTCGGCCAAAAAAATGAGTATTATGTAGGTAGAAAGATAACTAAAGTTGCTAATAGCGAGATATCTGATTAAATAAATTAAAAAAAAAAAGAAATATTATATAGCTATTAGAATAATTACAAAGTACTAAATGTATAGTTTGTTTTTGCACTGGCTTAGCTAGTATAGGCAAATAATTTAGAGAAAAACACTGCTCGTAACTATCAGACATACTTCTTCACCACTCTTTTTGATCTCGGGACTTGTGTGGAAACAATTTGTGGCTTGGTAGCAATGCCAGAGGTACCGGCTGGAGCATTGACTGATTCAGTAACACTTTGAGGATAAATGGAGTACAACTCGGACTTAAAAGTTATGGAGTGGCGCTTACCATCAGGACCAATTACCACTACTAAGCCATCCTTTGTCCAGCACTTTGATACTCCCAATTGCTGCCTGGCAGCCATAAATGTTTCGTGACGATTCTTGGTTAAAAATTCGGCCAGCGTGATCCCAGTGCCTTTAAAACTTTTTTTTCCAAACCAGACTTTATTACGTAGCCGCAAATCACAAAATTTAACAAGAATAGGCCTTGGTTTTTCCCCTACAACTTGCCCCATTCGATGGCAACGGCTAATAGATACAGCAGAGAGCTCAGGAACTTGAAGATTTTCTTTTAGTACTTTTACTATTGTGGCGTCCACATTTTCTTTAGAAGATTCAGGAACACCATGGAGTAAAATAATTTTTCGTCTGCATCTTGTCTCTTGTTGGTCTACCTGTTTGCATAATAGTCCACATTTAATCCACAGTGCCACGAATTAATTATTTTGATATGCTTTTGCCATTTTGATGAAGTCGCAGTGCAAAAAGTTGGTCCGAATTATTTCACCACGGCTAAATTGACTTGACTGGGGAAAAAAGCGATCGTTAATTTTTCCGGTCAGGCTCAACCTAGCTGTCAAGTTGACATGAATGTATTCACATCAAACGCGACAATATGTGTTTTATGTTATTTACAATATGTATGTCGAACGCCATCTAAATAGATTCAAAAATTAAAGCGTGTTTTACATATTACTTAATAAGTTTTACATTTATAATATTACTAAGATTAAAGAACAAAAAAAAATTAGAAATATAAAATAACAGAAGTAATTATATGTTATTTTATATTTCTAATTTGGTAAAATCAAATCCGTAATAACAAAAAAAAACTCTACTTATCGAAGTCAACTGGTCAAATACGGATAAGGCCCTTATAGACGAAAAACAATTTCTTCACACTCGATGTTGTATTTCTCAACAAAATCATTTTATTTCTGCAAGAAAGTAAGTTATATGTATCTGATTTTAAAATACATTTATAAACTAAGGTAGGCCCTTAATACTTATAGCCTCTTGTAACCGCAAACAGAATACCATTTCAAGTGGGCTAATTTTGAGTAGCCTAGTTAGTAATGAGCAATAACGGAGGTCTATGACCTGCTGCGAGTCAATAATGCAATATTATGTAAATATATCTAGTTAGTTTATTGATTGTTAAAACTAACTGACAACTATTAGAAAATAGCAACAAGAGATTAAAGTAACAGATAATAAATAATTATCCTTTTTTAAATAACATTCAATTAAATCAATTTGTTTTCTTTTAAGTGAAATAAGTTTACAAGCAGTTTTGAAACATTAAGTAAGTAATGAGCCAGCTAGAAATTCAAAAGTCACTCTCTTAGTCTTTTTTTTATTTATAAGTAAACAGTTACAAAATTAAATAATGCAACCTTATAAATATACTCTCTTAGTGAAATCATTATTCCTAATTTTTAAGATATCCCTTTCAGCTATCATCAAAAACACTAAAATCCGGCATTGTTTGCATAATACCCATAAGGCCGAATTCACTGTATGATAAGAAAGTAAATTCATAAAGATTTTGTCTAATTGTCATATAACAAACATAAAGATTGTGACAAAACTAACAGTTAGGCTATTTCAACACTTATCAAAAAGTGATGAATCTTCTTAACCCCGGTCTGAAAATTTGCACTGAAAGGACATGTTCCAAAATGGGCCTTTATTATTTATAATTTTTAAGCAAGTCGATAGTATTTTTTATGGATAGAGGATACAAATTGCTATTAAGAAAATAATTTTCAGAACTTTGGAACCCGCATTAATTAGATAAATTTTTTTTTTGCTTCGCTCCCTTGTCTACAAATTAAACATAGACAATATAAGTGTTCAAAAGAGCCAATAAAACACCTGGAATTGAATTCATATCCGGTGTAAGCTGTCAATGTCATGTAATATTGTCAAATGTCAAATGTTGATCCAAGCCCTCGTAATTCGAAGCTAAAGTCTAACTAACCACGAGACGAATGTTTTTACTTTTATGGCGATACGAATATGGAGCGGTGATTGCAAATTCAGTTCCCACAAACAAATCATCCGGTCATCCGGCGGAACAAACAATGCTAAAGTGATTAGTCCATATGTGCGGCGGAACTAATCCGTTGCGAAGAGTATTGATGAAGAGCGCGACTGTTGGTTTGTTATAATGTTTCATAATAAATATGATTAAGTTTGTGGTGCACTGAGAGATTCGATTAATTGACAATTATTTATTTATTAATGTTTAACTAGCTCATTGGTCTAGTCTAGTGCATTTCTATGCCACATCGAATTATCAAGGACAACCCTGTGTTGGACGATGAAATATTTAGGTTTTCTTTCTTTCAAAAATTCGCATTTAGTAATTCGGAGTTGAGTGGTGTTCACCTATGTCTCCTTGTCGAAGTACTGGTGCAGCAGTGGCTTATACAGGCTGATTGATTGATTGATTGACACCTACGCGTCGCATATAACCAGCCGATAGCGTTATAAACTTTTAAGACATAGTTTTTAGTTACTTTTTCTAGTTGTAATTGATGAACCTGCTTGCAGTTATTTTGCCGCGAATATAAACCCCAACCTTAATCCCGGAACACAACGTTTCTTGGCATGGCGGTAGTGCTTCCACGGACTCCTATCACAAAAAGCTATTCCAATACTGAAATAAACAATAATTTCTAAAAAGTCAAACACTTTGGTACCCTAAGTCCGTCAACCCCATTGGAAAATCATAGTCCTGGATCTTTTAGCTCAGTTATGCTAGCCACTGACCATCCAATAAACTCATGATCTTGAAGTACAAACGGCAGAACATACGATGAAACTGATCGTGTGTTGGTCAACCAACATACAGCACACAATATGTAGCATATCTGAGCTAAAAGATCCAGGACTATGATTTATTATGGTTTAATACTTCATAGAACTTTCTGGAATATCTCACTTCCGTTTTCAGAATATTGGTGTACCATCAACTTAACGTTACATAATAAAATGTTTTGTGTCAGAGACATTGTCACGCTATAGTAATTACTCCAATCCAGATCTAGTACTGTGCGTGTGTGGATATTTTTGATGCACGCAGAACATACTAAGTCATACTTTAGGCCAGCACATATCTGGCAAGACGCAGCATTGGTGTGTATCAAGGAACTCAGTAGAACAAAAAACACTATTATTTACAGAAAGAGTCTTGTAAAATTTAAACTCGTATACAAGAAACTGATGGTTAGCGACCTGTTACTAAAAATAGAAAATCTATAATAACATTGTCCTGGTGTTACATAAAAATAATATATAAATATCTAAGCTTAATAAATGATCTCTTGCTTGCGTCTATAGCGGAAGTAATTGAACTGAAATAACATCCTGTGTCGATGAGGCTTGTAACAGACAGTGGCGTGCACAGTTTTCAGCTAAAATAGGCACTGTACCTAACAATTGTACAAAATTGAAATTGCAAAGCGATAAATTGACGCCTCCCGTGACCAGAAGACTGGCCTAGATTTAGGTCAGAGAATCAGTATTGCCATACAACGTGGCAATACTGCCAGCCTTCTGGGCACTTTACCAATGATCATCGATTCGGATGAATTCTACGACGCCTAAGTCTGATATATAATTTTATATTTACTTCTATTTTTGTGTAATTATAAATCTCTCATTTATTTATTAGTTCTTTTATTTTTAATTTTTGACAATGTCAATATAAATATAAAATACACTATTAAAAATTTGTAAAAAAATAAATATAATATTTATTATAATATTCTTAGGTAGTTTATTTAGTTAGGTAAATTGTTTTAGTTGGTGTAAATAATTGTACATTTTTAATAATAAATACATTTTGTACAAAATAGAAAATTCCTTCTCCAAATAAAGGTTCGTAATGAATCCTCAGCGTACGCAGGGCATTTTTGCATTAATTATGATGCGCACGGCAATAGTTTACAGATAGGTATAGTATACGCCGAGACTTGGTCGTTAACTATGGAACTCATCATACTCGTAAGAAGGCAGTCACTCAGCGGACGATGGAGCGAGCCACGAGCGTGCTCGTAGTTTCACTGTTTGATCGAATCCGAAATGAAGAGATTCACAGAATGACCAAAGTCACCGACACAGCTCAGCGAGTCACGAAGTGGGAATGGGCAGGTCACATACTTGCAACTGCTGAACTGCATCAGCGAGGCAGACATATGCCTCGTGACCTCGTGGTCAGGATGGACTTGAAGTTTGGCGCAAACTATACCTCGTAGAAAATAAACAGCCACAAATCCTTTGTTCGAATTCTAAGATCTAAGCGAAATTACAACGAAAAGTGACTTTGTTTTGTATTATGGACCCTCTGGGGTTTCACCTTTGTAGTTCCTGTTTCCTTAAAAGTAGAGGGATAAAAAAATAATATTTTATGAATGAAAAAAAAAACATAAGCTATTTTTCTTGCTTATAATGCAGCCTTCCATTATAGTAAAACAATTTTTAAAATTGGTTTCGTGGTTAGTGCTTAAAGCGTAACAAACTCACAAACCCGTTAATATTATTAGTTAGGATTAGTTTATGTTTAGTTTATGTATATTAGTTAGGATTAGTTTATTAGTTTATATATAGTTGTAAACAATAAGAATACGTTTGTAAGTTTATCCTTCGTAGGTAGGTACGCGTAAAGATTTCTATTCTATCTGTTGCACAAGCATATTTACGTTGCAGGCGCAGAGCCGTGACTGGTTTCTCTTTATCTGCCGCTGAGTGTGACAAGTCGCGGGTAATACATTGCTAATTGTCACCGTCCTTTACATATAGAGCAATTATGTCCTTACGGGGAACTGATAGAAATTAGGCTGTTCACAGACGTGGCAACTTGGAACTGTAATTTTCAAGTTTAAGTTATATATTACATGTTATCGCCGCGTTGCAACGACTTGCGGTACGGACGGCTTCAGTGTGCTCGTGGCGTTCGAGCCGTCCACATCTCTTGTTGTGTAATTCTTTATGGGTTACTTGGGATGGGCGGGGAGAGTGACTTGAGTGGACAAGGGGAGTGTTTGTTAACAGTCAAAGAATCCTTTAACCCTACACACAACGTTCACAAGTGCGTGACTTCACTCAAGGCCATTCTGCCATTCTAGGGTCTTATTTTGGTTACAGTTTGATTTGTTTATTAAGTTGTCCTGACAAATGTTGTGAATCATAACCTTTGATCGACATTAGCTTTCTTGTTTTTGTAATCTCCTCCGAGTCGGCTAAAATACCTAGTAAATATATTCACTGTTATTAGACATCCAATTCAGAACTTTCTTTCTTGCGTTTCTAGGTTTTATCAGGTAGAAGGTAACTACCGATTTCATTGATTTAGCGTTCCGGTACGATGTTGTGTAGAAAGCAAAGAATGGGATGTGGATTTTCATTCTCCTCCTTGCACATCACGATTGATGATGAGATTGTTGTCAAGGGCTAACTCGTAGAGAATAAAAAATTAAAAGAAAAAAATCGTTTAGCGGTATGTCTTTACCGGTAGGTCTAGCCACGGCCAAAGCCTCCCACCAGCCAGGATTTGTGGACCAATTGGGAAAACCTCAATCGAACCCAGGATCTCCGTCTTGTAAGTACATTACAAAATTATTTAACGTACAGCTAAATAAATATATATAGAACAAGAAAAACAATACATATAAGAATTTATATCTAAATACACTATTTTGTGAACAATTTATATTTATGTACCTACACTATTTTGTGTAGATATTTTATTTATTTTAAACAGCGAGTAAAATTACTTAAGTAGTGTAAGGAAGGTGGAGGGCACAAGAGCACGTGGCAGGTCACCAATGCGCTGGACTGATCAAGTAAAAACCGCTCTCCATGGATCGCTCCACGAATGTTCTAGGAGAGCCACACTGCGGGAGGAATGGCGACGGATAGTGAGGCTTGCCACCGCGCCCAAATGACGACCACGACCACTCTGTCAAGAGTGTAACGACGAAGAAGAAGAAGAAGTGTAAGGAAATCACTTTGGTTTTTTGTATCGTACGAGTATTTTCCCGATTATCTAAGCAGTCGCCTTAAAATTGTCAAGTGTGCAGATGGCCTAACTCCTTGCCACACCTAAGCGCAAAGGGGCGATAAAATTATGCAAATATCATAGTGTGGCTGTTGCTTTATTGACATAAAGTACTGTTATGTGTACTATTAAGTTGAATATATCGAAGTGGTTGGTTTTCCTGATCATTACAAACAGTAATCCAAGCAGATCTATAATCTATTATTTTTCCATTTCAGACAACGTAGGTACCTATTAATTTAAGTAAATTATTGCTATCATAAAAAGCTAAATAAACTAGATATTGAAAGGCCCAGGAAGGCTATAAAGTCGCGTAGTAGCCCTTTGTTTTGGGTTAAAATGCCACTGTTTAGTTTAATTAACGTTATTTATTGCTTATGTAACGCAGTAATAGGAATCAGAATAATTAAACACTTTGCTCTTTAAACAATTAGCAATTACGATAGTAATCACGTTTTACCCGTAATTTCGTAAATATCACAAGAAAAATATTAATACGGAAAACGGGCCACTGTCGGTAATGTAGTAGAGCTTTCTGATACTGAGCTTGACCGGGAAAGTACAGCTAATCCTATTTTTCAGGAAATTTCAATAAATGAAATCGAATTATTGAGTTGAAATTAATACCTTATTCCTCGATGATTATTTTATACCATAGATAGATATGTTACGTGCCTGCAAGATCACCGCAAAAAGTGATCCAAATTTAGCGACTCATTGAGCGCACACATGGACAAATTTGTATTTAATTACAATATATATTTATGTATATCTAGTTTTTATACTTCCTAAACACACAATTCGACATTGTAGACAATATAATTAGGTATTAAGTGTACCTATAAATAACTTTCGTTGTTTAGTATAAGCGACTAAATGAAATTAAAACAATCCACGCGAGGCCCCTACATCACCGCAGACCTTACAACTATCATGCGAATATTATCGAAGATTAAATTAATTGTATTCTTGATATAAACGGCTTTAATTAAGCACTACATGTATCTAAAAGATAATATCTCGTTTTTTTTGAAGTCTACTCATTCAAACAAAAAAGAATCACCAATTTTTGACAAATAAGAACCTGCACCGACATAGCTCAACGAGTTGCGAAGCTGAAGTGGCAATGGCACATAGTTCGAAGAGCCGATGGACGTTGGGGTCCCAAAGTGCTGGAATGGCGACCCCGCACTAGAAAGCGCAGTGTTGGTCGACCCCCCACTAGGTGGACCAAAGATATCAAGCGGGTTGCAGGGAGCCGGTGGATGCTGGCGGCTCGAGATCGTTGTGCTTGGAGGTCCATAAAGGAGGCCTATGTCCAGCTGTGAACGTCTATCGGCTGATAAGGTAAAGTAAGGTAAGGTATTGTAAAAAAGGAGCCTCGCAGATGCGCCTACGCCTAGATTTGTACACGCCACTCCACTGTATCTACATGCTAAATGATAAATCTTTTAATTTGTTAAAGTAATTGTATATTTTGTAACATTACGCAATATTTGCCGCATCGTGACTATAGTTGCGGCGCGTATTACAGCCGATTTAATGCGAGCGTCCCAGCGTTTGCAACCAACGACTCTACAGCCATTACCCATTAAACGGGCCGTTAAGAGACAAGTGACGAAACGTTAGGCGTTGATTAGTATTGGACAAGAGATTGTAAGCACATAGTTGTGCCTACTCGGGAGATTGGTTCCTCGAATTTAACCAACTGCCGAAAAAAAGATAGTGTGTTTTGTAACACGCTCTATCAAACGTATACAAATCGTATATATACGGGTTGACGATTTCATTATAGGTTATCTGCTTTCCTTTATCATCTATATTATAAAGCTGAAAAGTTTGTTTGTCTATTTTTTTTTTGTTTGATTGAACGCGCTAATCTCAGGAACTACTGGTCCGATTTGAAAAATTCTTTCAGTGTTAGATAGCCCATTTATCGAGTAAGGCTATAGGCTATATATTACCCCCATATTCCTACGGGAACGAGAACCACGCGGGTGAAACCGCGCGGCGTCAGCTAGTCATAATATATATATTTCCTAATTCTTACAACATGGACATCTTTAAGAAGAGAGTGAATAGGCATTTTCTAGGCTAGCGCGTTCCACCTTAGGCCATATCTATAGTTACCATCAGGTGAGATCGTGGTTGATCCCGAACTTACTTCTTAAATAAAAAAATATATTTTTTTAATATAACCAAAAAGGAACGGCTGTTGAGTAGTGGATACGGCAATACGCCAGCAGACGGGGATCAAACCTCGACCTCTCGGTGATGAGTCCAGCCCCTTTACCAAGAGGTTATTGAAGCTCATTTAGAATCTCTATACTTCAAAACGTCTTGAAAATGTCTTCGTTGAAAAAGAAAATAGTAACTTCTTTGTCAATACCAAATTATTGTAACTATCAACCGTTATCGAATATCTAAATTGAAGTTATATACTCTAAATACAAAATTACGGCCAAATTAAAATTTGTCTTTTATTTTTTGAATATTAGTTTATCGAGACGGAGAAATCTAGAGTACACCATTAAATAACTATTTATTTTGGAATGTTACCGCCTTTACTCTCTAAAACTAACTTTTATGTACTTTTAAATATACCATTTTGCATTTAATGAAAGATTGTTGCTCAGGGCATACCATAACTTAAGTTTTAACATCGGACAGCGGTTATATAAAAACCCATGTTTTCTATTATAAAAGATTTATTATATACGTTTTCAACGCTTTGAATTACTTATTACGAGCCACAGGCCTTTTCCGACTTAAAAAAGGGATGTTAGAAAGTTTGACGTGAGTTTTTGTGTATCTGACGGTTTGCGTGTTCGATATCGTAGCTTCTAAAGGAATGGACCGATTCTGATGCGGTTTTTTAGTTTGAATTTGAAACGCTAAGCTATAATTATATGAATTTTATTAAACGTCGTTTTTCTCATCATATTATTACATCATTATAAAACTGGGCACAGGCTTCTTGTATGTACTTCCAAACACAATCAATTTCGAGCCGCCAGCATCCAGCGGAACCCTGCAACCCAGTTGATGTTGGTCTACTTAGTGGGTAGTCCAACCCTGCGCTTTCTACGGGAAGTAAAATCATGAAAATTGCCAAGAGACACGTCTACACGAGTAAGAACTACACGGGTAGTTTATAATTTTATAAATTCGATTTTCGAAAATCAAAATCACAATTCATTTATTGCAAGACTTACTTTACAAGCACTGTGGAAATGTCAAATTTGACTGTTTGTAACCGATCACCGGTTCGGAAGGCAGATTCTGCTGGGAAGAGCCGGCAAGAAACTCAACAGTTGCTCTTTTTTTTGCAACTTAGGCAGACTTTGATGTTAGGAAACTCTGAGAGCAGGCCTATATCCAGCAGAGGTCTATCGGCTGAAAGAAATTCATGTTCTTCAATTCTTTACTATATATTTTTTATTTCATTACAATTTTACTTCTTGTGTGAAGAGGAAAGCCGATCCCATTGCTATAGATAAAAACAAATTACTGAAGATTTACGAGTGTAAGTCAAGCCTATAAAGTAGGTATACAGCCCAGAGCTATAGACGAGCAATTAATTCCCAGTTGTGTCTAATCAAATACTCATTAATCACGCACGTGACGATCGTAACGATGACATACGACTGTGTAACGATGTTTTATGCTAACAGTGGACCGCCCACTTTTTTTATCTTTGTACACACAAAATAGAATATAAATATAGACAGTGTTAGTGATTTTCTAAAAATGGTGCATTGATATTTTATGGTCTTGCCAAACATTCCCCTGACTATCTATATCTATACTAATATTATAAAGCTGAAGAGTTTGTTTGTTTGTTTGATTGAACGCGCTAATCTCAGGAACTACTGGTCCGATTTGAAAAATTCTCTCAGTGTTAGATAGCCCATTTATAGAGGAAGGCTATAGGCTATATAATATCCCCATATTCTTACGGGAACGGAAACCACGCGGGTGAAACCGCGTGGCGTCAGCTAGTCGATAAATAAAAGTTTAGTCTTACAACTTTTTCCTGAATGAATAATTCAGGGGTTCCTCGTCCCGAAGCTTGTCAATTAGTCGGACGTTTTCCTAACGGCTCAGTTCCTAGTATTCAGCAGCTAGAATAAAATTTCCTGGAGGTTTCTACTATCTCAGTTAAATTTCGATAATGCTTTTCCTTCTACAGTTCAGCACCATGAAACGAATTAGGGTTCATTTACACGAGTGGCAACTCTACCGACGACCGCAGTCGACTGTAGTCGGCAACGTCTCGGCGGCAGCCAACGACAGTCCACTGCAGTCGTCGGTAGCAGCTGCCGCTCGTGTAAATGAACCCTAATTCGTCGTCGTTATCTCCGTGTAGGTATGAGTATTCACTTATAAAGTAGACAGTAAGTAGGATTTTTCTAAAAGAGTTTTCACGGAACTACAGTAGCTTTAGATAAGCGAGGCTGGACAGAATTTAACCAATAAGTAGGTATATAGTTTCTAGACTGGACCAGGCGGACCTACTGAGTTTTTTTTTTCTAAAAACTTTGCAGCTAAAATACTTAGCCCAGAATTGGGAAGTTAGTGCATTGGAGAGCACTTTATCATTAACATACAATTGTGGTCGTTAATTAACACCATAATTCACTCTAAGACCGCCAACCCTCATTGCAGCAGCGGGGTGGGTATAAAGAGTGGAAGCAGTGGTCGATGTTTGTTTCTCTTTAACATCGCAACTAGTAAACCGATTTGGCTGAAATATGGAATGGAAATAGATTTTACTTTGGATTAAACATATGTTACTTTCTTCTTACTTTCATCCTGGAAAAATCCACGGTTCCCGAGAGCTTTGTGAAAAACTAAATTCCACGCGGACGAAGTCAGGCGTCCGTTAGTAGTTTAGATAAACCACTAGTTTTATTTTCCTTATATTCGAAATGATATGTAGAGTGTTTAACACGGGTAAAAGAACTATAGCCGACCTCGCTACGCTCGTGCGTCTAAATACCTCGGGAATTGATTCTTTCCACCCTCGGTTAACAATCTACTATTTTACAGATATCTATATAATCAACATTTTTTTATATCGCTACAGTCGACAGCCTTCCGGTACATTGCACAACGCACCACAAGAACTGTTTTCACTAGAAAGCTGGATCCGATACATGTAACACTAGAAGCCGATGAGACCTAACACTCCTCCTTACAAACGAGCCATTTGATACCAGTCGCCCCCTCACTTGTTCGTTTGTGATCTGGTAAGCCCTTTCGCTACATAGGTAAGTACCATCGGTCCCGCGGTTAACTGGTTCAGCTGCGCACGATGAGGTTCAGGGTTCGAATCACGGGTCAAGCAAACATTGGAGTTGGGAAGTTGGCGGTATTAGTACATTTCCGTATATTGGAGAGCACTAAGGCGGTCACTACTGCGCCTGATCTTTTACTGGTCGTGTCGGTCTGCCGTCCCATCGGGCTATGAGAGTGACGGAAAAGAGAGTGCACTTGTGTTTGTGCACACACTTGTGCACTATAATATCTCTCACCATGAGATTGGCTGCCGAGGCCGAATAAAGGAAAACAATACGGTCGGGGGCATTATTATATCAAATATATAAAATTCTCGTGTCACAGTGTTCGTTGCCATACTCCTCCGAAACGGCTTGACCGATTTTGATGAAATTTTTTGTGCTTATCCGGTATCTATAACAATATAAATATTGAATAGGCCAACATCTATTTTTCAAACCCCTAAATCCTAGGGGTAGGGTAAAAGTAGGGTATGACTAGGGTAGGGGTAGGGTTGAGGTACGGTAGAGGTAATGTAGGGGCAGGGTAGGGTAGCGATAGGGAAAAAGTGCATCATAAGTCAAAGCGAAGCTTGAGCGGGTCCGCTAGTCTATTATAAAGCTAAAGAGTTTGTTTGTTTGTTTGAACGCGCTAATCTAACAAATTACTGGTCCGATTAAATAATTATTTCAATCTTAGATTTATTTATCGAGGAAGTCTATATATTATCACGCTAAGACCAATATGCGCGACTTTTTCCTATTGAGAGCTGCGTGCGCTACGTAAACGGTTAAAGTTTCGCAAAAATGTACGACAGAATTGTTCCACTTTAAAAGTTCTAAAAAAAAAGTCCGCGACAGTTCCCGCGGGATTTGTGAATAACTGAAATGCACGCGAACGAAGTTGCGGGCGTCCGCTAGTTATTAAGTATCTACTGGACATTGCTCCCTAAATATCATAGGAAGATCGGATCACGAAAGTGTTCCGATGTTCAATTTTAAGTCATAAATCGTAGAGGTATAAATAGAAAAATGTGATGTGCCTGTTAACGATGAAATAGAAGTATGAAAAAATTACTTCTCAATTTTCATTGCGCCTGCGCATAATTTTAAAGCAATTTGCTGCAGCTATAAGATTGCTTTTATAAAGATGGACTTTTAGCACATAATTAGTAATAATTAGCTGACCCGACAAATGTTTTGCCTTAATGGGGGTGCCATCCTTATCAAATTAAAATTTAATTCAAATAGTTTTAGTTTAAAAAGCTTTCGAATCGTGTATTATTAGATAATGGTATATTAATTAGACAAAAACTTATTTTTTATATATTAGATTGACGGAGCAATCACATGACCCACTTGATGGTAAGAGGATAAGAGGAAAACCATTATAAATAAAACACTTTGCAAGTCTTGCAAGGACGATATAAAAAGAAGGTAGTAAAGTAAGGGTTGGAAGTGATTCCTGCCTGATGGCAGAAGTCCGTAAGCATTTTTTCCTCCCGGAAAAAAAGAGTAGGTATCCGCTAAGAACGGATTTTGCAATAGGTCTATTTTTTTTATTTAGACCTATTTTATTTATTTTTTTTATATAGGTCTATTTTAAATAGGTCTAAGAGCCGTGATAGCCCAGTGGATATGACCTCTGCCTGCGATTCCGGAGGGTGTGGGTTCGAATACGGTCCGGGGACCGCACCCAACTCCTTAGTTGTGTGCAATTTAAGAAATTATATATCACGTGTCTCAAACGGTGAAGGAGGTTATGATCCTAATCGTGAGGAAACCTGCATACCAGAAAATTTCCTTAATTCTCTGCGTCTGCAAAATTTGCAGACTTCACGTCTGCAAATCCGCATTGGACCAGCATGATGGACTACTGGCCTAACCCCTCTCATTCTGAGAGGAGACTCGAGCTCAGCAGTGAGCCGAATATGAGTTTATAACGACGTAATAGGTCTAAGGGCGGACATAGTCGCGATCGCTAGTAGGTAACTATAAAACATTACGACAGCTATTAGTAACCTTGACCCTTAATAACCCCGTCCTAGTTAAAGATCCCTTTAAAAATGGTTTTGTTTGTATTATTTTAATTTCTATAGGTAAAATATTTTCCAATTTTTTTACTTACTAGGTAATAGTTTTAGCCTTTGTGGTTTCAGATCTCGAGGTTCTGGGTTCTAACCCTGAGATTTGATATTCTGAGTTTCTTTTAAGAAATTTTCAGTTTAAATCCTGGAGTTGGTGGCGTTACAGTTTACACCACCGTGCCCCAAAGAGCACGTTAAACCTTAGGTCCCGGCACCCGGTCACTGTAATCAACATGTTAATGAATTTAATGTTATTACCCTGTACCCGCCAACCCGCATTGGAGTAGCGTGGTGAGTCTAAATTCCATATCCCTTTGAGCAGAGTGGGCCTATAAAATAGGTAATGATAATGATGATGATGAATGCCAGAACCAACAAATGTTCTACCTGATGGTAAGTGGCAAGCATCGCTAAGGTTTATAATCTAACAAGAAGGAACTAAAAACAAATTAATAAAACGTTGTATATTTTAATGGGTATTTACAATAAATTAAATACTTAACTTAAATATTATCTAAGTATAAATAATGTTTAAATTTAATAATAAGGATAAGAGGAACCTTGATATTGTTTAGTAGTATTTGACCTTAATCCTTGCTCTATTCGATAACCTAGATCAGAGTGGATGTTACTGAAAACTTTGATTGCTCTATCTTGAAGAAAACTGGCGGCAGATCCTAAACTGTACAGTATATTTTCGACCAGCCTACTTCGTTCTTCCTTTGTCATTTCGTTCATATATAGTTCACTTGCCTGTCTATAATTATTAGGTTCTGGTTCTCTGATTTCGATCAATGGTATCCTATTTTTATCATCATATGGAACAGGGCCGTTGAAAGAGTTCGGGAAATAGTTAGGTATATCTTTACCATTGTCTTTAACAGGAGCTCTACCGTCTCTGTTATATACTTGCATACCTTGGGAACGGAAAGGACAATTTACTGGTATTTTATGGAAATTCGCTCCTAAGCGGTAGTACTGAGCATCTCTGTAAGCTAAGCGTCGAGCTTCAAAAACTTTATCTGGACCACCAAGTATACCAGGAACAAGATTTGCCGGACTGTACGCTAACTGTTCTATTTCTGCAAAATAGTTTACCGCGTTTTTGTTAAGAACCATTTTTCCTACTTGTCTTAAAGGATACTGGTCTAGAGGAATAGTGTTAGTGACATCGAACACGTTAAAACCAGCATGTTTGATATCATCGACCGATAAAATTTGTACACTAACAGTCCAACTTGGAAAGTCACCATTTCCAATCGCTTTATACAAATCTCGAGTGAGGTGATCTGCATCCTCAGCGCTAATTTTCCTGGCCTCCTCTGCTCTTAAGTTTTTGATTCCAGCGTCTGGTGTGAAATGGAATCGGACGAAGTGTATATCGCCTTTCTCATTTTCAACTTGGTACGTATGGATACCAAAACCTGGCATATTTCTATAGCTAGCCGGAATACCGCGGTCACCAAATATTAATAAGAACATGTGTATACTCTCAGGTTGCAGTGTTAAAAAGTCCCAAAAAGTGTTAGCGTCGAAAAGATTTGTGGCTGGGTTTTTCTTCTGCGCACGAACGAAGGTAGGGAAGAGACGTGGATCGTTGTAGACATACATAGGAGTACTGAAGCCCACAATATCGAAATTTCCTTCTTCTGTGTAGAACTTAACGGCGTAACCTCGGGCGTCTCGGGAGGTGTCACTACCGCCTCTTTCCATGACAACCGGTGAGAACCTCGCCGCAACCGGTGTCTTCTTCCCAACACTACTGAATAACTTTGCTTTGCATATATGTGAAAGGTCATGCGTTACTTCAAAATATCCAAAAGCACCGCCAGCTTTTGCGTGAACCACGCGTTCTGGAATCCTTTCACGAACCAAATGTGTCATGGTGTCCATAAAATATTCGTTAAAGATGAGTCTTGTATTAAGTGTATTTAAAGCTTCGCTATACGGAACCGGCGCTCCGGCGCTTGTGGTCATTATACCAACTGGACCCTAGAAGTATACATAATAACAATTATCATTTGAATAATTTATAAAACTATGCAAAAATGAGAAAAATGTAATCAAGTTGGTAGTTGGTAGACCCACAAATATACATGAGAAAATTAAATTATTGAATATGCTGCGCGTGATTTGCTAGCATTATCGAGCTTAGAAATGGAATTATAATTGATTTTCCATGCAAAAATATTACAAAACCATATTGTAATTTAAAATATAAAAATATTTTGTCATAAAGTCACTGATTTTGTAAACCTAGAAACAAAATAAAAGAGAAACTTCATATTATTCGAACAATTATATTGTAAATTATCAAGAAACTGTGGTTTTTGAAAACGAGTTAACGCTCAATTGAATTTTAAGATCATAGTCGCATAGTGGCACTAGTATAGAAAAAATAAGATTTATTCAACCTATAATATCCTAAATTAGTTTCTTGGCATCATATTAAATACTTTTAATAGATCATTTTTACTATAGTATAAAATATAGGTAAAACGTTTTTGAAATCTCAAGTCTGTAATGCGCAATTACCGATGTGGCAAACAAACACTATTTACTTTTTAAAAAAAAAAGCCGGCAAGACATTCTTTTAAAAACACTACCTAAATAATGTTATAACATTGTGTCGCTATTGTACCCATCTCATCAAACGAATTTGTACTGTGCTCTATCCCTAAGCATTAACTTTTGTCTTGTATAATTGGTCTTGTTTGAAGTAAAGGATTAATTTAAATGTGAAGTTACTCACCGAAGTCTTCTCTTTGAACAGGATGATCTGTTGTGCCGCTGGGTCCTGCTGCTCCGCGGCTGCGAGCGCTGCCATCATCACAAACACCAGCATTGTACTCAGTCATATGCAAACGAGCAACAACACCAAGACACCTCACCACCGGCTATATAATGCTCTGAATACAGCGACCTTGCCATGATCAAAGACTGCCCGCAACGATTTCCCAACTACAAGTATAATAAAATTGATCAACGTACGTAAGAATTGATCGTTTAATGGTGACACAACTTCTTTCGCTTCTGAAATAATAAAAAGTGTTACTTCAGCAACTATAACAGTGGATAATGTTACGTCAACAGTTTTTTCACTTACAACACAGTATTCAAGTTCATTTGTTTGTAATGCATTGTGTTTGCAAGTCATGTTTCTATTTACTTTATTGATTTTTTGTCAACTACCTATCTTAGGTAAATGAATATTATTTAGTCATTCATGTTGTAGAATAAAAAATACATCACCAGGTAAACATTCTTTTCCACAACCCGTTGTACGCTGTACGCAAAATTTCATGATGATCAGTTTCTTTTAATTCATTGACAGGTCAGCCCTTGAGTTTTACACACCAATACCAACTTGAAAGATGTGCAAGTCTATTCTACCCATATCATTCTCTGGCGCCGCGACGCTACCGCAGTGCACCATGTGACTTCTCCCTTACTTGGCGGTGTGATTTTGCCGCTTGGGTGGTAACTGACCTTGAACAATCCCCTATCGTGAGGTACATAACAAAGGTGTGACACTGTCAGCGTTTTCCATGTTTTGTGTGTGACACTGTTGTTTTCATAATGTACTTACTTCCCTATTTTCTTCTTAGTATATTTTAAAAGAAAAAAATAATTAACACAGCACATAATTGATAAGTAATGATTACGTTATTATTATTTTAATCATAGATTGTTATCGTACATGCACGCTATCCTGTTTACTCAATGAGATCACGTAATAAAAAATTACACAAATTCGAAAATTGCACAGAAATAAGAGTTACAGCATTTATCATCGTTGGATCTATTTGAGTAAGTGAAGCGGATATTTTCTTTTACACCTCCGGTTAATGCTGCAATCTATTACTGTACATAATTATTCCTGTAGACGCTTCAAAATTATTTGACCTTCTGAGTCTTTTGTTTGGCTTTACACTGAAACAAACGGTAACCAAACCCCGTATATTGTAAATTCTGAAGATTGATTTGTTAGTCAAAACGTAAAATTTTGCTATAAATTTATAATATTCTGAGTTTTAATCTGATCAGAGGAGACACAAACCTAAAATGCAATTTGTTATTATTTTATTATTTTGCTAAATCCCGCAAAAAAACTTATGAATCCAGGTAGCACCGCCACCTAGGCGCGTAAATGCATTTTCCTACGTTTCTCTCAAAGCTCTAGTACCCTCAACAAATTTATGACTATATAATTTTACATTAAGTAAATAAAATATATTTGGGCGGCAAGTTTACGAAAATAGTCCATCCAGAGCATTACTGCTGTAAGGCTAAAGGGGCCGTACTCATCGCCAAGAGGTCAGCCTCCACATTCTGTAAAGTTACAGTGATGTAGCATTACTCATTCCCATCATTCCCATGACAACTTCGTCGTTAGTGACATTTTATTGAAATAAAGTTCAAATTTTATTAAAACTTGATAAAGGATAAAGGAATCGTCGTCGTATTACATCGAATATTACGTCGACGATTATAAAATAGCAGAATCACAGGTTCTATATCCGCCTATTGGATTATCGTACCCACTTGTAGAACACTGTATTTACGGCTAACACAAGAAATAAATAAAAATATTAATACAAAATATATTTTTTTTAATCTATTACTAGAGATTAGATAATAGAACTTAATAATAATAGAAGATAAAACAAAATTATATGTGCAAAATCGCATAATTATTTTAATGATTATTCCTTTTTACGTAGTAGCTTAACTTTAAATGTAATAAAATAATACACGGATTGACAGCTACTTATTTATTAATATTTAAAGAAACAAACAAATTTAAAACTTTATATTTTGAATACGGTAGTTAATTTGTTTTCAAAACTAGTATTTGAACCTAGATTTAATCATTTTTAACAAGCCAGAATCCACAAATAGTATAAAATATTACGGTGACAGTGTGCAGGTTTCATTCGCCTTCAATCCTTGTGCTACTCGAGTAGATAGGTCTGGGTGAATTTTGTAGAATAATTCTACTGCTCTTTTCTGTGTCAGGGGTATACTTTGTTTCAAACTGCATACTATATTTGCAATTAATCTACTTCGCTCTCCACTAGTCATTTGGTTTATATATAATTCACTTGCTTGATCAAAGTTATTCGGTTCTGGGTTTTCGATAACGTCCATCACCTTTGGATTATACAAGTTCATATAAGGAACTGGACCATTAAATGAGTTTGGATAATAATTGGGAATATCTTTTTCATTATCTTTAGCTGGTGGAGCTCCATCTCTATTATATGTCAGTGTTTCCGTGCGGTAAGGGCAATTAACGCCGATTTTATTAAAATTTGCACCCAGTCGATAAAAAAGTGCATCTCTGTAAAAAACTCGACGTGCTTGAAACAGCTTAGTTGGCTCCCCATAAATGCCAGGGACTAGATTACCAGGACAAAAGCCTATTTGCTCTACATCAGCAAAGAAATTTTTGGGATTCCTATCTAGTACTAGCTTACCCACTTCCTGCAGAGGATGTTTATCCAAAGGAATAACTTTAGTTGTATCGAATACGTCATATGGGGCATTTTTTACATCATCCATAGTTAATACTTGGACATAAATTGTCCACGAAGGAAATTTGCCGTTTGCAATATTTCTGTATAATATTCTATTATGATAATCTAGATCAGAAATATTTCTGGCTTGTTCTGAAGTTAAACTTTTAATGCCTTCATCAGGTATAATATGAAAATTAAGAAAATGCAATTCTCCTCGCTTGTTTTCAACCGGATACGTGTGTATACTAAATCCAGGCATGTTGGCATAGTTTGCAGGTATTCCACGGTCTCCAAAAACTAACAGAAACATGTGAAGACCTTCAGGATTTAGCGTCAAAAAATCCCACAGCGTTTTTAAGTCCCTAAGATTAGTTGACGGATTCTTCTTTAATGCGTGGACAAAATTAGGAAATCGTAGAGGATCTTTAGATACAAACATAGGTGTGTTTAATCCTACTATATCAAAATTTCCTTCTTGTGTATAAAATTTTATTGCAAACCCTCGAGCATCTCTTGTCAAATCGCTACCTCCCTTTTCAGACAGAACAGATGAAAACCGGACTGCAACAGGTGTTTTTTTTCCTATTTTGCTGAACATTTCGGCTTTACAAATATGAGTTATGTCACGAGTGACTTGGAAGTAACCAAAGGCTCCTCCACCTTTAGCATGCACAACTCTTTCGGGTATTCTTTCTCGATTAAGATGAGATAATCTTTCCATCAAAAATTCATTATCCATTAGTAAAGTGTTAAGTGAAACAGTAGCATCGCTGTAAGAAACTGGTGCTCCACTACTAGTTGTCGTCACACCCACAGGGCCCTGAAAGTTTATTTTATTTGAATGAAATATTTACTCATTTGCTTTAAAAATATTAATGACGAAGTCTTACCGCATATCGTTCCTTGAAGAACACAATTTGATCTGTAGCAGGGTCGTAATTCCCCAACGACGAATTTTGATTTTCAAACGCAAAAACAGTAGATACAAGAAATATTGTAAATTCAAGTATTTGTAACATTGTAATGTTTCAAACTAAACCTATATTTGCAAGAACCGCTTAATAATGTAACTGTGCTATCAGTTTAACGTCTCAAAAAATAACAAATACAAATTAGCCGATTAACTATTATCGGCGCATCATGAAATATATCGGTGGACCTTATTTAAACATGAATTTTTATTAGCATCATACAATTAAAAAAAAATACGTTTCAGTGTAAATTGGGTTATCTTATGTAGACTCAATAATGTTATTTTATCAAGCTTCTGACGTTGTGTTGATGCAGTAAAAGATGTTTATAGACTTACTTGGAAAAGGTAGTATCGGTAGTATTTTTTTCTTATAAAACGGTTTCTTAACGGCTTCCTGCAGAAGCGCTCAAAAGTCTGCATTGCGAACACTGAGATGGCTACCTCCGACATTGTATACAAACAGACATTTGTCAGCTGTACGTTACCATAGGTATATAGCTCCTACCACAGCTTTTGATACATTGTGCCACACATCAGCAGCACCAGACACCAGTGGGGCCAGCATGCGACCAATGAAAACAACATATAGACAAAATGTCGTCGGAGTTAACCCAGTCCCATATCTTTCGTACCAACGCAATGAGAGAAACAGCGGTATTTCCGGTTGCGCTACCATATGTTGAATTTTGTCTACTTCTCTTCACGAGATTATCTCGTTGGTCGCATGTAAGCGCCACAGGAGAACACCATAAGCCTAGGAAAATCTAGCAAAAGCTTAGCATATTGCTATATATTGCTATAGCTGAAGTGGCAATGGGCAGGGCACAAAGTTTAAAGAGCCGATGGACGTTGGGGTCCCAAAGTGCTGGAATGGTGACCCCACACTTGTGAGCGCAGTGTTTAACGACCCCTCACCAGGTGGACTGACGACATCAAGTCGCAGGTATTCGCTAGATGCAGGTGGCTCAGTATCGTGATGTTTGGAAATCCCTACAAAAGGCCTATGTCCTGCAGTGGACGTCCATCGGCTGATAGATGATGATGATGATTGCTATATCTACACTCTACACTAATATTATATAGAGGAAAGATTTGTATTTTTATTTGTAACAAATAAACTCAAAAACTGGACCAATTTGAAAAAAAAATTTGATCAATAGAAAGTTAATCAGGGAGTGATAAAGGTTATATTTAATCCCTTTTTGCTTTTACTGGTAGATAGAGGAAGTTATTGTGCAATATTATAGGCTTATTTTATTGCATGCACTATTACTAACTGAAATCCATAATAATTATTATTTATATACCTGTTTTTTTTTAAGAACACCCCAACAGCTATCATATTACTTTATATGCACCTTGATAAAAAGTGATGTGCATAACAGCCAGAAGTAAAACATGTAAGTACGGTAATATCGTTATCGTCGGTTTTAAAGTTTGTATGTTATTACATTTCTGTGTTTGTGTCCTTATCAAAAATAAAATTATAATTTTATATATTTTATACCTCACCCTAAGGCACAGGTTCAAGCCAGCATGGCGTATTGCAATCACCTCGGGGATGGGCCTGCTAAATAACAGATCGCTGTATTTGACTAGGTTGATCGTTTAGATGAATCATATAAATCGTTGACACGGACAAAACTGCAAAGTTTACAACACTGACGCAACGTTGCCTTTCTATCGGTATTTTATCCTATATACTTTGGTGAAGGTGCACCGGAATTACAATCTAGTTCCTCCATCTCCATACAACCAGAAAATAGCTAGACGTGACCAGCAAGAAACGTTTCTAATAAGAATGTTAAGATGTTAAATGCCCTTCTGGCGTCTGTATTTTCAGAGACATATAATTTGAGCACAAGTGAATAAGTGAAAAAAGTGAATAGACATCTACTAAGAAAGCACGCTCCATCTTAGACCTCGTCATTGCTTTCCATTAGGCATGATGTAGGCAAGCGCAAGTGCAACGTGAAAAAAAACTTAAATGTCTGGGGAAAATTATCAAAAACAAAATATAAAAACGCAATTTACTGGTAGACATTGCTATTAACGAGGTTTTTATAAACGTACAACGATATAAAAAGGTTATTTACAATTATTTATTTTATATTCAAATTTTTTGCTAAAAGTCTCCCTAGATCTTGATGAATAGAACTTAAGAGCTTAATAACCTTTATCTGAATAATTTTTAAAGCGGATCGCACCGATGCCGTAAGATTTTCAATTAGTCGAGCTCTTTCCTCAGGCTTCAGTTCGTTGTAGTATTCAGCAGCTTGAACAAAATTATTTGGACGATTCGTTTCTTTTATGTCGATCAAATTTGTATAATACTTTTCTTTGTATGGTTGAGCACCATGAAACGAATTAGGATAATAATTGGGAGCATTTCTTTCATTATCACCGACTGGTGGCACACCATCTCTGACATAAGTATGAGTCCTCACTTGGAATGGACAATTGACAGGAATATTTTTAAAATTTCCTCCCAAACGATACACTTGTGCATGTCTATGTGCAATTCGACGTGCATCAAACGTCTTATCTGGGGCTCCTAAAATACCAGGCACTAAGCTTGAAGGACAAAATGCCATCTGTTCTACTTGTGCATGGTAATTGTTAAAATTTTCAGTTAAAACTATTCTACCGACTGGATGTAATGGAAATTCTTTAGTTGAAATTATTGTTGTAACATCAAACACTACATGTCCTATCTTTTTTATGTCTGATTCGGATAAAATTTGTACACATAAAGTCCAAGAAGGACGTTGACCTTTCGCGATTTTTCGATAAAAATCTCTTGACAGATAATCAGGATCGATACCGCTAATGTTCATAGCTTCGTTTGTGAATAAGTTCTTAACGCCTGCATCTGGCTTAAAATAAAATCGTACATAAAAATTGACTCCGCTATTATTCACGACCTGAAATGTGTGAATTCCAAACCCGTTCATAGTCGTATAGCTTGCAGGTATGCCCATATCGGATAATACCATTAACAATGAGAATATCGACTCGGGAAGTGAAGTCGCTATATCCCAAAGTGTAGAACGATCTGACAAAAACGTCGCTGGATTTCTACCTAAGGCCCCATGCCTTAGGTAGAAATCCAGCGTCAAAATTTAGAGGATCTTTAAAAGTAAATACAGGGGTATTAAATCCGACGATATCTAAATTCCCTTCTTCAGTATAAAACTTCACTGCAAAGCCTCTAGTATCTCGTCTAAGATCTGAACTGCCTCTAAATCCTTGGGTTGTTGAAAATCTCACTGCAATCGGTGTCTTCTTTCCTACTTTACTTAGAAATTTAGCTTTGCAGAAATGTGAAATGTCATGTGTTACTTGGAAATAACCGAATGCTCCAGTGCCTTTTGCATGAACGACTCGCTCGGGAATTTTCTCTGTTGCAATATGGGTAATTTTTTCCAGAAAATATTCACTATGAAGTAAAGACCGAAGGTTAAATGTGCTTGTTGCTTCACGATAATATACAGGTGCACCGCCGCGTGTAGTTAGCATGCCTATAGGATCCTGAAAAGAACTAGTAATTTAAAACATTTCAGTTAAAATTGTTTGCATAAAAAACCACTCCCTTATAGTTACATTCCCAATTTTATTCTTTGTAACAATTGCAATACAGAAACTAGATTCTTTTTCGAAAGAAAAAAACATAGCGGCATTTCGCCGCTATGTTTTCTTCTATTATTCAGTGAGTAATTTATCTTAATTAATTTTATTATAATAGCAAATATGTGCTTGTTGTCTTTCCTAGTTATCAACCTTTCACACATTAGTACCAATATTATTAAATTTAAAAGCACGAGCTAGAAAGACGTGCTTCTAATATTAATTGGAAATAAATGAAAATAAAAATCATATAACTTAACAGAATATGAAACTTACTGTGTTATTGTACTTAAAATCTAAAATTTGATTTTTGACTGGATCCCATTCGTTTTTGTCCATCGCCGCTGCCCATTGTATCAAAAATATCAGGAATTTTAACATTTTTATACCTTTGACTACCGTTTCCTTGCTAAATTGCTGTGTGAATTACATCTTATCATATTTTACGCATTATTTATATGCGATCTTTATTTACTCATTAAATTATATTACTTAACAAGAAAGCACAAGATAACACACTTCCGACCTATTTTTGTTTCGATAAACGTATGGTAATTAAAGCATCAAACATATAATTTTACAAAACATGGTCCACAATGTAACTTAAGATTATTCTCCTTTGTAATTTTTTCTTTTTCACGAGTAAGGTTGTTATACGTTGTATAATATTAGTGTTTGCTTTTAGATTATGTACCGTAGTGTCTCAGTCATATACCTACAGAGATTCATCTCTCTGTGTAGACACTTCATCAGCCTTTTGTAGGGACTTCTAAACATCAAGGTGCAGTATGCACGTATGGATTTACAAAACGGAAGTCCTGGGTTCGATCCCCGGCTGGGCCGATTGAGGTTTTCGTAATTGGTCCAGGTCTGGTTGGAGGCTTTCGGCCGTGGCTAGTTACTACCTTACCGACAAAGACGTGTAGAAACCGGAAGGGGTGTGCATTT
This sequence comes from Bicyclus anynana, assembly GCF_947172395.1. Classification (NCBI taxonomy): domain Eukaryota; kingdom Metazoa; phylum Arthropoda; class Insecta; order Lepidoptera; family Nymphalidae; genus Bicyclus; species Bicyclus anynana. The sequence goes on along the minus strand of NC_069089.1, from coordinate 628,539 downwards.
CCATCCTCCTAACAAGTTAGCCCGCTTCCATCTTAAAATAAAAATATAAAATTAATTTACAGACTTAGGCGTCGTAGAATTCGTCCGAATCGATGTTCATTGGTAAGTGCTCAGAAGGCTGGGAGTATTGCCATTGTTGTATGGCAATACTGATTCTCTGTCCTAAATATAGGTCTATAAAACTAAAACAGCTAAGCAGCTATTGCTATTTAAAGAGTTATAGTCGACCAACTTAAAAAACGTAATTGGAAATCGAAAATTGCATACTATTCCGTTGTTAATTAGAAACGTAGGTAAAGTTGTCAGTAAGATAAGTCAGAGTGTTAAAACTAGAATGCTGAAATTCGGTATTGGTATATCAATTACGTATATAAAGTGGAAATAAAAAAAAATGAGTTTCTTTTCCCACATAAAGTGAGGATGATTTTTTTTATCATTTAGCCCATGGTCTGGGGTATTGTTGTCGGTATTTTTGTGCATTACAAGGAAATAAACTGCCAAATGAAAACATTCCGTTACATATGTATTTATTACGTGATGATATCGACCGTTCTAATTATACTTACCCATTGTGAAAAGGTATTTTTGTAGATAAACTCCGTTACAATTCAAATGATGTTATGGCAAATATATTTCTACGTAAAAAAGTATACTTTTCTAATAACAATAGATAATAATATATGTATGTTTATATTATGTATTTGATTTATTAAAATATATTTAAGTGTTATTAATGATATGTGTATATTATGTATTATTTATAGTATTTATTTTATGATGTTTATAAATTATTATATCTGTAGATATAGTTTTGAGAGTATTTATGCTATTGCGACTACCCGTCTCACTAGTTTATATGCTTCTTCAAGTTAGGTAACCTTTTAGTGATAAGGTCGCCTCTTTTCACTGCATTTTATCCTTAGTTCTAAGATTTTATGTTTATAATATATATGTATATTGCAATAAAGTTATTTAAATAAATAAATAACTGAGAAATCACACACACATTATTTAGAAATAAAAGCCACAAGAAAATATTTATGGACAATTTAATTTTATAAAAAAGAAAACCTACAGAACATTGTTGATCGTAAAAATATTTATCGGCAATTTTGCAAAATTTAATGATCATTAAACAAAAACAATTTTTACTATATTATATATTGTAGACATCGATAGACATAATTTAAGCAATATTCAAACAATGGTGGTACTAAATCAGTACTTGGTAGATCATTTAATTGATACTCAAATTATTTGCCAATCGTTGTCCCAAATCTGGATGAATACCTTTCAGCACTTTCACGACACGTGTCTGAATCACGGGAACAGCCAATCCCACCCCTGCGGTAAGATTGTCAATTAGTCGAGACTTTTCTCCAGGGCTCAGTTCCTCGTAGTATTGAGCAGTTTGAGCTCGATTATTTACACGATTCGTTTCTTTTATTTTAATCAATTTTGACTTATATTTCTCCCTGTACGGTTCAGCACCATTAAATGAATTAGGATAATAGTTGGGAGCACCTTTCTCATTATCACCGACTGGTGGCACGCCATCTCTAAGATAAGTATGAGCACTCACTCGGTATGGACAATTAACTGGAATTTTTTTGAAATTACTTCCCAACCGATACATCTGTGTATGCCTATAGGCCAATCGACGTGCTTGAAACAGTTTATCTGGGGCTCCTAATATACCAGGAACTAAGCTTGACGGACAAAATGCCATCTGCTCTACTTGTGCGTGGAAATTGTCGTAGTTTTTATTTAAAACTATCTTACCGACTGGTTGTAATGGAAAGATTTTTTCAGAAATGAGTGTGGTGACATCAAACACTACGGGTCCGGTCTTCTTTATGTCTTTTTCGGACAAAATTTGCACACTTACTGTCCAGGAAGGATAGTCACCTTTGGCGATACGTGTATATAAATCTCTCCCCAAATAATCAGGATCGATGCTGCTAATGTTTCTTGCTTCCTCTGAGGATAAGGTTTTAACGCCTGCGTCTGGTGTGAAATGAAACCGGACAAAATGATTAACTCCGCGATCATTAACAACCTGATATGTGTGAATTGGATGCCCAGCCATGTTTGTGTAACTTGCAGGTATGCCCATATCAGAGAATACCATTAATGTTATGAAAAATGCATCAGGAAATGATGATATCATGTCCCACAATGTAGAAAAATCTAGGAAGCCTGTCGCTGGGTTTCTGCCTATGGCATGGTTAATAGCATCAAAATTTATCGGATCTTTGAAATTAAAAACAGGAGTACTGAATCCTAGGAGATCTAAATTTCCTTCTTTAGTATAAAACTTTATTGAAAAGCCTCTACTGTCACGGCTTAAGTCTGGACTCCCTCTATGTCCTTGAGTAGTTGATAATCTCACGGCAATAGGTGTTTTCTCTCCAATTTTACTCAAAAAATGAGCTTTGCAAATATCTGAAATATCGTGTGTTACTTCGAAGTATCCAAATGCTCCAGAACCTTTTGGGTGAACGATACGCTCAGGAATTTTCTCTTCAACAAAATGAGTAATTTTGTCCAGAAAATATTCGTTATCAATTACAGAATCGATGTCAAATGTGCTGGTTGCTTCATCATAGGAGACAGGGGTACCACCGCTTGTAGTTAATACGCCTATAGGACCCTGAAAGGAATTCATTACTTTGAAATTTCTATTTATAAAAACGACAGGATCATGATCATCAGCCGATGTGATGATGATGATGGCACAAATCTCCTTGATAATCAATAAGGGATATATTTATCTCGTCCTACATGCTAATAATTGCATGTATTATAGACAGTATAATGAATAAACTTCAAGCATTTTAAGGGTTCCGTAGTCAACAAGGAACCATTATAATTTCGCCATGTCCGTCTGACGCGCACAATAGTTGTAATCTATACTAATATTATAAAGCTGCAGAGTTTGTTTGTTTGTTTGATTGAACGCGCTAATCTCAGGAACTACTGGTCCGATTTGAAAAATTCTTTCAGTGTAAGATAGCCCATTTATTGAGGAAGGCTATAGGCTTCATTTTATCCCCGTATTCCTACGGGAACGGGAGCCACGCGGGTGAAACCGCGCAGCGTCTACTAGTTTGACATTAATTATGTCAAACTAGTAGACGCTGCGTTAAAAATTTCGACAAAGTGGCAAAATAATATGTAAAGTGAGGATGAATTATTTTTTACTCGTTTACATAGTGTACCGTTAGATAGATAAAATATGGTGGGTTTGTATAATATCAAAGTTTAAGTGCTTTTTTTGATAGAGTCAAGCGTCCACCCCCGAAAGTACCAGCTAAACGGTTGTCTATGTTTACTTGAAAATTAACAGATGGGTGAAGATCATTTCTAATACGATTCTTCTACTTATCGAACAAACCCCTCTTTTAGTTTTTCTTTTCATAAAATGTCTCATAATTTAAATTGGATCAATTAGAAAACAAATACCAGGTCTAGATAAAAATTATTATCAAAATATCAAAATAATTTCTAACTCATAATATTGAGAAATAAAACTTACGTCATTGCTCGCCTTAAAATCTAGAACTTGATCTTTGATTGGATCCCAATCTTTTACTTCTGCCGCCGCAGCCGACAATACCAAAAATGTCACCAATCCTAACATTATTCGTGATGTGAATTAAATCGACTTCGAGCATCTTTATAAGTAAATTATTACTATTTACTCAATAAATATTACACTTAAACACATATCGATATTCGCGAAATTTGTGTGTCGATAAATTAAGTAAAATAAGTTTATATAGATATCGATATTACCCCATAAACCCAGCTTATGGTAAATCCATGAAATGCTAAGATCCATAAGATAACCATAAATACTCGTATTCTCAAAGAAAGCTTATACTTTTTTACTGATAGCTTCATGTAGGTGTAACTCAGAATTACTAAACAAATGGATATATTATTTATACTTTTTCTGTTCAATAAAACTTTATTTTTCCTGGAATAACAATAACAAGCACGGGAGATCACTGTGGTAGGCTCCTTTTAGTCGTAAAAAGCCTATAGCGATCCTCGATAAATGCCCTATCTAGCACATATATATTTTTTTGTTTTTGAACCAGTATTTCCTGAGATTGGCAGATTTAACCAACAAACAAACTCTTTAGCTTTATAATAGTAGTCAAGATTCCCACATAAATGGGACCTACGCGGGTAAGACCATGGGGCACAGCTAGTTAATATCGACATAACTTAATTTTTTTATCGTTAACTACGCACTACGTGCACCTTTTAGTAACTCAAATTGTAGCAACACCTGTGTAAGCAATACCTAGCACAAAGGGACACACATTTTTTTTACAATGTGAATAAAAAATTCACAATTTGTTCAAATTTGTCCACATAAACCGTATCTGATTAGTAGCTTCCTAATTCTCGCAATAAGGGTGATGCCTCATTAGTGCGTTGATGCGTCGTCACAACGGATCAATTACATAACGCATTGAATGTGCGCACGCACCCAGTCAGTCTCAACAATGCAGACAAAATAAATGAGCACCGTTCTTAGCCTGTTGAAACGTCACTAGCGACGATACAATTTAAAATATATAGAAAACGACGCGGTGACGATGCAACGTAACGAAATGCGCTACTAGGGTATCGTTCTATGTTTTCAAACACGTAGAAAATTAATACCTACTCTTAAGTGTTTTGTAGAACATGCCGCAGGGTAACGATGTGGTATTGTTACAAATTCCTGGAATACAGGTGGTATTAATATTCATTATTTATGTTTTTGTAGATAATAAATAAAAGGGTACTTGAGCTCAGTTGCTTGTGAGACAGCGTAAACACCGTCACGCTGCCAGTTGCTTTAGTGATTTTGGTGCAATAACGTTTTGTGTTGTAATTATTGCTTATCATAAATTGTTTAGTTCGGGCAAAGAGAGCATGTTGGGCAGGGAAGGTGAGTGTTTATGCATTCTAAAGGGATCCCTTAAACCTACTCCCAAGGTCACAAGTCCTGAGACTTGCTCGGGTGTTTCCTCTGCCACAAAATAATGGCACAATCACTATCAGTGCTACCCAACTATAGGAGGCTAAAAGTCGTCAAACCTACGAACAAAATCTTGACGTCCTCCGTGGCGCAGTGGTATGCGCGGTGGACTTACAAAACGGAGGTCCTGGGTTCGATCCCCAGCTGAGCTTTTCTTAATTGGTCCAGTTGGTGGGAGGCTTCGGTCGCGACTATTTACCACCCTACCGACAAAGACGTGCAGAAACCAAAAGGGATGTGGATTTTCATCCTCCTCCTAACAAGTTAGCCCGCTTCCATCTTAGACTGCATCATCACTTACCATCAGGTGTTATTGCAGCCAAGGGCTAACTAACACAGCAAGTAAAACTTATTCATCGATATTAACTATGCACTATAAACACACACACCTTTACTTGCTCAAGTGTACTAGCAGCACTTGAATAAGCACCATAATGCGAAACCAATTTTTTCGCAAACACACTTTGCCTTTTAATTCATTATTCTTTAAATTTTCTCAATTTAATCTACTTCTAATTGAGATTCTTTCTGTTAAATTCTTACAATAATAAGTAAGAGGCTTACTAGTTGAACTATGCGCAATAGTTTATTTTAACGCGTTACCATTATGAACGAGATTTCTTTGACATCTTAATTCTCCAAATATTTATTTTATTTTATTTTATTTTCGAGAAAATGATTCAACCACAACCAACTTTAAAGAGAGCAAGAATAATAGTGTTTCATGTTTATAATTTATTTAACCGATTTCCAAAAAGGAGGAGGTTCTACGTTTGGCTGTATGCATTTTTTAAAAAGAAAATAATATATCTGAATCTTCAAACAAATATAAACTATGAAAATAACTACCAACAGTAAACATAACTGTAAGAGAAAGTAAAGGTATTGAGGAGCTGATTGAAGTCCCAGCAAAGTCTTCTATTATATTTATATTTTACACAAAGTTATTCTAAATCACCGGTACACACAATCACAGATTAAATAGAGTGTACGGAACACGACGGTGTCGTAGCCGCTGCAAATACAAATTAAAAAACGAATACATTCTAGAGTCAGTACGACACGAAGCGTCTACCAGTAATTTTCAATAATATTCAACAAAATAAAACAAAGAAATAAGATTATTGATTAATATTATAATTATTAATTAACGTAATTGTTGTTAGAATTAAATTTTGAAATACAAATTATGAAAAATGTTTGTATATGCGGATGTCAAGGAGACTCGTGACGTTTGTTTTTTTATGGGTTTCACTGGCTTTACCACGCTGCTTGTAAGGAGTCATTCTGTATCTTCTTTATTCTGTGCACACATTATAAACTTTCGTATTATTAATTTTTCCTTATTACCTATTTATTAAAAGTTTTCTTTTTATTTTATTTTCCATATCGCAACTGTTATTTGAAAAATTAGATCAAATCAAATCAAATCAAAAATCATTTATTTCAACTAGGCTCAGTTTACAAGCACTTTTGACACCTCAGTTGACTATTTGTAAAGATTCTACCACCGGTAGAATCTTAGTAGTATATAGCAGTATTAGTAGCTTTAAGATTATTTTTATTTTCCAGGCCATCAAGGACTATACGTTTGTTATTGCCGCTTTGCAACGACTTGCGGTACAGACGGCTTCAGTGTGTTCGTGGCGTTCGAGCCGTCCACATCTCTTGTTGTGTAATTCTTTATGGGTTACTTGGGATAGGCGGGGAGAGTGACTTGAGTGGAAAAGGGGAGTGTTAGTCGACTATCAAAGGATCCTTTAACCCTACACGCACCGTTCACAAGTACGTGACTTCACTCAAGGTCATTCTCTGCCATTCTAGGGTCTTATTTTGGTTACAGTTTGATTTGTTAATTAAGTTGTCCTGAGAAGTGTTGTGAATCATAACCTTTGTTCGACATTAGTTTTCTTATATTTGTAATCACCTTTTAGTCCTATAATACGTTTGACACTATTTCTTTAGTCAATTACTAATCTGGTTCAACTTACTTTCCAGGACTTAACTAGCTTTGTGTTATTAGGGCAAACTCAAGGGCAATCAATGACTTTTGATATGACTGAAGTTTGAGTAAAAATTTCATCATCTTAGAATACGAGACGTTGTTCATGCCTTATATGATATTCCAGTCGCACCGGAAGAACCAATACGTAATACTATAAGATTTGTTGGACTTTTATTTCATTCTCATTGCTACCTACATAGTAACAAAAACTCTAGAGGGTGGGGAGTTGACTCTAAAAACATCCCCACTTTACATGTAGCGGAGGTACCCTAAAAATATATTTTTAAAGATTTTATTTTATGACTTTGTTAACATATTTAATGTACATATTCATGATAGTTTACAGCTTTCTAGTAATAATAGCCTTTGCGCTAATCCACGGACAGGCGGACGGAGGGTTTAATGTCAATCCCTAAATATCGCCAAGATCGATCCTATTATGAAAATGTTATAGAATACTCAATGACAAAGTTAAAAAGTCAAAGCATTAATCCTTGGCATAACGTTGAAAAGCTTGACTAGCAGCCGATTTTTTTATAACCTTTTAAAGTGTCTGTCAAAAGTTATGGCCACAGGAAGTCTCTGGCAAATGAGATATGGTATATATGGTATATTTACCATACAAAAAAATATACTTACAAATACATATTGGAATTTTTTCAGGTAACATATTCTGTATTTTAAAAGTTCAATGTGTATTGTTAGCGTGCTTTAAATAAATAAACCAGCATTTAAGTTTGCATGTTATTTTTTTCACCTGATACCTACCTGTAGGTATCCATTCTCTTCCATATTTACGTTTTATTACAGATCCTAAAAGATTCATCTTTCGTAATATCACGCAAATGTGCGAGCCCCTAAATTTGATACCCATATTACAATATTCGTTAAAAAAATATTTTTCACTTCGAGTCATCGAGTTTTTCATGTCACAGGCGTTGTGTTAGCTTTTTTTATCTTCACCTATCTAAACACTTGGGTAATTAAGACAAACGTAACGATATTACGTAAATCCGTTCAGCGGTTTGGAAGTTATCAGGTCATCATCATTATCATATCCGGCTCACTGCTGAGCATGAGTCTTCTCTCAGAATTAGAGGGGTTAGGCCAATAGTCCACCACGCTGGCCCATGCGGATTGACAGACTTCACATTCGCAGAGAATTAATAAAATTCTCAGGTATGCAGGTTTCCTCACGATGTTTTTCTTTCAACGTTTGAGACACATGCTATCTAATTTCTTAAAATGCACACAGCTGTAAAGTTGGAGGTGCATGCCCCGGACTAGATTCGAACCCACACCCTCCGGAGGCAGATCCACCAATCGGAGGCAGAGGACATATCCACTGGGCTATCACGTCACCGGTTATGAGGTAATAAAAAATATTACATACATACAAACATACATACAAGATACGCGCGAAAAACATAACCCTTCCTGCAGTCGGGTATCTTCGTATGAACGCCAAAGTAACGAACTTATTTGTGATCACGAGATTCTAGTCACAATGGCGAAGCGTCTGGAGCACGGAATTATTAATAAAGCTTTAGATTTAGCGTTTGCTAAAATGGTGCGGGTGACAGTCCGATTCACTCTTGAAAGTTTGTCGCGATTCACTATAATAGTACATTTCATTAACGTTATAAAGGAACTGTCACCCGCACCATGCTACAGCGCACATAATATTAAAGAGGAGGTACATCTCTGTACCTACTCTTAAGTTTGCTGTGGATTTGCATTCTGTGGGATGTTCTGTTTTAGACTGTTTTTCTTGGGATTGCTATCGATATTGTAAAACTAAGAAGACGATGCTGTTGTTGGTAATTTCGTGATATACTGTTCTGTACGGCAAAAGACCCATAAGAATACAGGTAAAACACAATATATTATATAAAAATATAAAGGCTGACTTACAAATTGGAAAAGTTAATTAATAAAACAAGCTTTAGTAAGAAACACATATTTATTTTCCATCTGTGGTTAAAAAAATTCATAATAATCGTCGAATGAACACACGTCGTTGGTTAAAAAGTATCTGCAATGCTTTTAAAATACCTATGGTAATCTCCATTCGATGGTAATGTTCCAATGGTAACTTCGTTTTAATGTGGTGTTGGTAGATATTTATTTAACAAGTGAATTATTATAAAATGGCATCACTAAAAAAATATTTATACATCGTTGAAGCAAAATCGGTGTCAAAGCTGATCTCTTGAAATGATTTAATGAAGATTAATTTTTTTTGCCACTCGTGAACCGTACTCAGAATGTATAGATTTTAAGACTTTTACTACTCTTTCTTGAATTGTAGGAACAGCAGGCAGCAAAGCTTCGCTAAGATTGTCAATCAATCTAGTCTTTTCTCCAGGTGACAATTCGTCGTAGTATTCAGCGATTTGACCAAAATTATTTGGACCTTGCTTTTCTACTATGTTAATCAAATTTGAATAATGCATTATAATCTCTGTGTATGGTTCAGCACCGTGGAATGTATTAGGATAATAGTTAGGCGCGCCATTGTCATTATCACCGACTGGTGCCACACCGTCTCGAAGATAATTATGAGCATTCACTTGGAATGGACAATTAACTGGAATATTTTTGAAATTACTTCCCAACCGATACATCTGTGTATGCCTATAGGCCAATCGACGGGCTTCAAACATTCTATCTGGCCCTCCTAGAATACCTGGCACTAAACTCGATGGACAAAATGCACTTTGTTCTACTTGTGAGTGGAAATTTTTATAATTATCAGTTAATACCATTCTACCGACTGGATGCAATGGAAACTCTTTAACATTAATGAGTGTTGTAACATCAAACACCACTGATCCGAGCCTTTTAACGTCTGCTTCTGTTAAAATTTGGACATTTAATATCCAAGAAGGATGCTCACCTTTGGCGATACGTGTATATAAATCTCTCGCCATAAAATCAGGATCAGTACTGCTTATATTTCTAGCTTCTTCTGTGAACATATTTTTAACGCCTGCTTCTGGCGTAAAATGAAAACGGACAAAATGATTAACTCCACGATTATTTACAACCTGGAATGTATGGATCGGACAACCAGTCATGTGGACGTAACTCGCAGGTATGCCCATATCAGAAAATAACATTGATATCATGAAAAGGGACTCGGGAAGTGATGTCGCAATGTCCCAAAATGTGGAACGATCCAAGAAATGTGTCTGTGGATTTCTTCCTGTGGCGTGGACAAAGGAATCAAAATTAATGGCGTCTTTAAAGTTGAAAACACAAGTGTTAAATCCAATAAGATCTAAGTTCCCTTGTTTGGTATAAAACTTAACTGAAAAGCCCCTTGTATCTCGGTTTACATCTGAACTGCCTTTGGAACCTTGGGTAGTAGAGAATCTCACAGCGACGGGTGTCTTCTTTCCTATTTCACTCAGAAAATCAGCTTTACAAATATCTGTGATGTCGTGTGTTACTTCGAAGTAACCGAACGCTCCAGTGCCTGCAGCATGAACGATACGCTCAGAGAATTTTCTCCATCCCGACATGAGTAATTTTGTCAATAAAATGTTCGTTATGAATAACTGACCGCACGTGAAATGTGCTGGTTGCTTCACGGTAAGAGACAGGGGCGCCGCCAGCAGTTGTCATCGTACCTATAGGGCCCTGAAAAAAAAAATAGATTAAAAATTGTCAGCTTAGACTTCAACAAGGTTCCAAGGAAGCAAACATTCTTATTAGCTTAGGTTAATTCTGGACTTATTTAAAAGCTGGCTGATAACTATCTGAACTTGTTTAGTTTCATTTTTCTTCTTTCTTAATGGATGGGCGGCACCTTTAAAACTGTGACTAATATTTTTCCACAAGAAATTTAAACGAAATATATCATTAGGAGCGCGTGCATCTCAAATTGGGCGCAATTTGATATTCGTTTTGTGTGCCTAGTGGGAGTTTTCAATATTTTCATACTGTCACTATGGCGTTGACGTTTATTTATAAGGAATTGAAACAGTTGTGCAGTAGTGCCACCAGATGTCGCTGTTGCAATTCCTTAGAAATTCGCGTTTACGTTAACGAGATAGTAACAGTATAAAACTGCCACTAGGGCCTAGTTTTCGTATTTCGTTTTGGCCTTTTTCATTTAGGTTGGCCAGTTTTTATAATTTTCTCGAGTTAGCAATAGTAAAAATGCTAACATTGTAATTTAAATGAATATAAAATCAACAACGGGGAGTTTATCTTACAACTGCGAGTAGCTTTTAGTCCGCAATTTATGTAAAACACCTGGAAGTCAAGACTAACTTACTCGTAGCCAGTTAAGCAGATCATGCATTATAAATAGTTTCGTTTACTCCAGTTTGTTTAATTTTTACTTTTTTTTTTATTGTACTTTTCTGGTCTTTCGACAATCAAATTATGATTATAGGCTTTTAGCGGCTTTCTTAAGCCTTAGAGATTCGTAGTTAATTATGCGCTTCCACACAATTCTACTTTGATGCGAATCGAATATACAGGATACTTGGCAGTATTTCCCATAACTCTGGAGTTATATTGTTTATTGTTTTATTGAAAGTAAATTAAAAATTTGTTCCCTAATTAATATTTTTTTGGGGTGAATAATATTTATTTTGTAAATAGATCTTAAAATGTGTCCTCGCATCCTTATATGACGTGCCAAGTTTTACGTATTTTAAAATGCAAGGATAGATAAAAGGGGAATTATTTGAATCACTTTGTATGTAATCTGTTTTTATTTTTTAGTTATAAAAATATTAATTAAGCAGTTCGGCTCATATAAGTGGACTCGTCAACACCTTGAAGTTATGGGAAATACTTCCGAGCACCCTGTATATTTTACTCGTCCAACGTCTTATCGCTATACTATCTATATGCAGTACTGTTACTGAATATCAGGAGAGCTGTGGGTTAGTAGAGAGAGTAGTTTATAGAGGTTCTGAGGAAGATTATGTGAACATGATAATAATGATGCTCACATAACCTAAATTTGATTCTGCATATTTAATTATTTCATACACCCACAGCTCGTTGGTACACAGTACATGTTATAAAAAGTGCACAATGATCGTGGACAAGTGTCCAGCCACTTAAAGCGGACTTATTTACTATCTTTGACTAAGGTAATTGAAATTAAGATTCTATGTAAAAGTGGCGTCCAGTCTTACTGGTGGATATCACACAATAGGTGAATGACATTTTGTTAACTGATTTGATGTTTATTTTAATAGGTTGATAATAAAGATCAAAATAGTGAATAGGCCAGCTGGTGTAGACAGCTTGACGTGAAAAACAATTTAGGATCGACAGAAGAAATATGGCGCTCCTACTGTATATAAGGAGTATTAAATTGTCAAAAATAAAGTTTAAAAACTAATAAATGAATAGATATGTTATTTAGTAATGAATGAAATGAAAATATATTTTATTGTGCACCACAAAGAAACATACAATACAAGAAAAATAATAATGAAAAAAAATGCATAATAGGCGGCCTTATCGCTAAAAAGCGATCTCTTCCAGTTAGTACCTACATGACGATAATAATCACTGGCCGATTGCAGATTAGACATTTTTTTTAACTGCGGCGGGATAAGGCTACACTACTTTGAATATTAGTTACAAATTAATTACAAAATAACTATTTTGATGAAACTTACATCAGTGCTGTCCTTAAAATCTTGAACCTGATATTTGACAGGATCACATTCTTCCGCGCCCAACGCCGTTGTCGACAGTGCCAACAATATCAACAATCGTGACATTGTCAAGATCTAAAAAGATACCTCTTCCTTGCCAACTTTGTCCTTGATATGCAGACTTTTCATCTTCAAACTACTTTTATAGTTGAAATTTTAACTTTATTTACTTAATCAATATTATTTTAACAAAACATATATTTGTTTTCATCGCATCTGGCGTCGGTGACAAAATTGACACCGATAATTTTCTATCGATATCTATATTTAAACCTTAAGTTATTTATACTAAAATGTTTGTAATTAAAAAAAATAGCGCTATTTTTTTCACTTTTTTTAGTAAGTTAAAACTAAGTAGGGAAAATATTGATTTACCCCTTTTAGAAAATTAAGTTTTAATTGAATCTCGACGTACATTAGCCCTAAGAAGCAATCTTGGCTATTTTCATGATCGTCGATTTTATTGTAGGAGTGTAGTGTGTCTATCGTATCGGGTACTATGTCAGCCTCTCAGATCTTTTAATGAGTTCACCGATTTAAACGAAATAGCAGTATTTAAAAGGGCTTCAACAGACATACATTTCACAAAACATTTAAATCAAATCAGACTAATAGTAGTATTAAAATAAATATCAAATCAAATAACCACCGCATGGTTCTTATTCCGTAAGGCCCATTGTTATATCTACTCTGTGATATCCACGAAGGGCTGTCAGTACCTTTTTTACCTATAATCTCAATTTTGATTCATCATCATCATCATTATCAGCCGATGGACGTCCACCGCTCATAGGCATCTTGTAAAGACTTGAGAAACACCACTGTCTCGGGCCGCCAGCATCCAGCGCCTCCCTGCAACGCACTTGATGTCCTCGGTTCATCAAGCCGGGGGTCGACCAACATTGCGCTTTCCGTTGCGGGGTCGCCATTCCAGCACCTTGGGAACCCTACGTTCGGCTCTATATGCCCTACACATTGCCACTTCAACTTCGCGACTCGCTGAGCTATATCGGTGACTTTGGTTCTTCTGCGGATATCCTCATTTCTAATACTATCACGCAGAGAAACTCCAAGTATAGCTCGCTCCATTGCCCGCTAAGTGGCTCTGAGCCTTCTCACAAGGCCCACAGTTAGCGACCAAGTCTCAGATCCGTGTGTCATCACTGTCAACACGCATTGTTTGAAGACTTTCGTCTTTCAATTTTAATTAGTTAGCATTAAATAAATAGTGAATACGAAATCTGTGACTTAAATTACTAACAGTAACCAGCCGCTGTAGCCAAGTGGCACGTCGATTCTCTTTCTACGATCGCTAACGCTTCGAAAACTAGAAAAATGTACAGGAATGACATTTGCTATCGACAGATCACGTGATCAAGATCTGTCATTCCCATACGTTTTATCATTTGTAGATTTCGTATATTATGTGCACAACAAAGTAAGTGAACCGGCCTGCTGCTCTGTCAACCATACATATAAAAAAAATATTTTAACGATAAATAGACTACTTGTACTTTTGTATACTTTGTGTTTCAGTATAAAGCAACACTTGCTTAAACATTTGCACTAAAGTCAGACGTATTGTACCTACGTAGGTATCTTTTTAATAACATTAAGTGGCCAATAGGAAAGTTTCTCAAGGTATGGGGAGTGTTGTGAGGTTGTTGTTGTTGTGTCGTGGTCAAAGGGGTCACTCCACTGCGTCGTGGGTGTTGGTCCTGAGCATGACATGGGCTATGCTGTGATAGAAGGGGACGTTCAACTTGTGGTTAAGGTGGTTAAGTGTTGTGAACGCAAAATGGTGTAAAGGATCTCATAGTAAGAGACCATTCTGAACGAATGTGGACATGGAGATGTCACTAAGAGTTGCTGTTCGATGGTGAGGTGGTGCAGAATTGTTCTGTCATCGTGCAGGTGACACTCAAATAATAATTATTTGTCATTGTATTAGGGTATTAATACTAAATCACTGTGTTAGTTTGAAGTTATAAATAGCCAAGGAACATCCGAAGTCAGGCGGCGTGTTATGTGAGCGACATTGAGGGAATCGCTAAAAGTTGTAGTTGTTTTACATTTGAGTTATTTAGTATCATTCGATTAAAGATTTGTTGTTGAACGTTGAATTGAAATTTGTTGTCGTTTCACCCTTATGTGTGTGTTATGGTGTATTTGATAGACTTCTTAATTGATCAAGCAGATGCCATTGTTTAACCTGCAAGTTTGTACAACTTGATGAAATTTAGTTTTCTTATTTTCAAAGGGTCTTTATGATGGTGCTTGCAATGCGTTGTGAAGTGAAATTGCACAGGATCATCATTTGGTCGGATTACAACAAGCTATTGCTATTGATTAGTCATTTTGCAATGTAGGTTGGTGGAAATACTTTCATCAAGACCTAGCGCAGTTAAGTTTAAGTTTTGACGCAATTTAACTATGTATAGGTGCATGATTGAGTTTAGCAGGTGTTAGCAGTGGACTGTGAATGGCAGGGAGAACAGTCCTATATATATATATTAGAATGAGAAACAATAGCCATTGGTTTAAAGTCAAACAACATTGAGGCTAACAACGAATGAGCGGGTCAGCGTAAGTTTTAATTTCACAAAACTATTTGTTATAATTAAATATTATAACAAAGTAAGAGCATTGCGGCAAAGTTAGAATTATCTGTCAATTATTGTGACAGCTTTTGACGGGTACTTAATAATACTTGATTAATGAAAACTGACATTTGTGACAGGTTCAACCAAACGAAAGTTCGAAATATCATCAGATTTGCTTTATATGTTGTCTTCTGCAAAAATAAAAAATTACAGAAAGATAGTCAAAATGTAAGATTTTGCACCGCTATGTAGAAAAAAAAAAAAAAAGTAAGAGAGAGAGAGGAACTGTTGAGTTCTCTGTCATCATTGCTTCCAAAGTAATAGTATTAGAAGTGCCGCCGTTCAATTAGTGGTCGATCCTACGATGCTTACAGACTTTCTTACGAGTGTCATCTGTAATACGGAAATTAGTAAAAACAAAAGGTTCTTACAATGTTTGAGATTGACTTACTAATAAAGCTATAAAATAGCGATTGCACAAATACAGATTATACCAGTGTACAATTTATTTTAGCATAATAAGCTGTGTGAACTCTCGGTGAACTTGGAAACGTCAGCAATACAAATAAAGTAACTTTCAACAGTCTACCACACACGTTTGCAACAAAAGTATATTGAATTTGAATAAGGAACTCTTAAAGTATAAAACTGTCATCTGGTTTAAAAAAGTTGAGTTCCTACACAGCTTTTGCCTTAACTGGAACTATGTGGTACGGACATCTCTAAAACCAAACAAAAGGATGTTCTTATTTTGTGATACAAACATGTGTGATGGTGCGTGCTCATGCAGACGCATGCTCGTGCAGGCGAGTGCTCATGAAGGCAATGCTGCAGAAGTTTATGCAGAGCGCGGAGGACCGTGTTGTTCGCAGTGGCTCTGGTACGTGCTGTGGCACTGGATTACAATGGGCGTGATGAACTCCAGACGTATGCGATTTATCTATTTTGCAGTAGGCAGTTCTCTGCCCAATGATCACACAGTTAACTGATTTGCCAGTTCAGTCCAAAAGTCAAGTCGGGCCAAAAGAAGAAGGAATCGGAAGAAGAAAAATGTATTTGGAACTTCGGAATTTCATTAAATTGAAATTGGGTTAAAAGCTTCGGAATTCCATTAAATTGGAAATGGATTAAAACCTTCGGAACTCCATTGAATTGAAATTTGCTTTGGAATTCCATTAGATTGGAATTTGCTTCGGAATTCCTTTAAATGGGGATTGGCTTCGGAATTCCATTAGATTGGGATTAGGTTAAAGACTTCGGAATTTCGTTTAATTGAAATTGGGTAAATAAAACTTCGGAATCCCATTAGATTGGAATTAGCTTTGGAATTCCATTAAATTGGAATTGGCTTCGGAATTCCATTAGATTGGGATTAGGTTAAAGGCTTCGGAATTTAATTTAATTGAAATTGGGTTAATACAACTTTTGAATTATATTAGATTGAAATTAGCTTCGAAATTCCATTAAATTGAAATTGGATTAATAAAACTTCGGAATCCCATTTGATTGGAATTAGCCTCGGAATTCCATTAAATTGAAATTGGGTTAATAAAACTTCGGAATTCTATAAGATTGGTATGAGGTTAAAGGCTTCGGAATTTAATTTAATTGAAATTGGGTTAATACAACTTTGGAATTACATTAGATTGGAATTAGTTTCGGAATTCCATTAAATTGAAATTGGGTTAATAAAACTTCGGAATTCCATTAGATTGGAATTAGCTTTAGAATTCCATTAAATTGGAATTGGCTTCGGAATTCCATTAGATTGGAATTAGGTTAAAAGCTTCGGAATTTCATTATATGGAAATCGAGTTAAAAACTTCGGAAAGGAAAAAAAGAGGGAGAGTATTGGAAGAAAGTGGAAGATACTTTCGACAACTTTAATCCTGAACCACATGTGGTTGGAAATCAATAGGTGGAGAGTATGGTAGGAGTAAAGGAAATATAACAATAATTAAATTTGTTAAATAGGAAGGGATGTAGTGTTCGTGTATATATACACCGGTAGTGGGGTAGTGTTCGTGGAGCGTCGTTGAGTGTTCGGCACGGAATCCAAACTGTTCGTCGCGTGGCTGGAGATGAGGCGTGATGTGCAGCAGGAGCAGCTTTTCGAAAACCTTCGAGGTGGTTGACAGCAGTGTGATTGGACGATAGCTCCCAGGTAGCAGGACGTTCTTCCCTTGTTTGGGGAGCAGGATGACTCGGCCGAGCTTCCACGTTGAGGGGAAGTGCCCGGTGCGGAGGATGCCATTAAAGAGCCGCGTCAGAAAGGTACTGCACCACCTCGCTGCCGCCTTTAATAAGCGAGAGCACTCCATCGCAGTATTCCTCGACATGGAGAAAGCGTTCGACCGCGTCTGGCACACTGGATTAGTGTATAAGCTGTCCACGTCTACTACTCCTCGCCGAGTAGTTAAGACTGTGGCCACCTTCCTACAAGACAGACGCTTTCAAGTGGCGGTTGAAGACGTCCTGTCCACGGTACGGCCCATCCGCGCCGGTGTGCCCCAGGGAAGCTGCCTGTCGCCCGTCTGCTATAGCAGATATACGGACGATATACCAGTTGCTGGCGGCGCCTTACTTGCGCTGTACGCCGATGACGCTGCATTCATTACCACCTCGCTGTCTGGCCGACACGCAGCGATCAAAATGCAGCGAACACTGGATGCGCTTCCCCACTGGCTGAAGACCTGGAGACTCAAGGTCAACGTGGCAAAAACTCAGGCGACCTACATAGGGCGATCTCATCTACCGCCCCCGGTGTCGCTAATGGATGAGACTGTCGAATGGTCCCCGACGGCTAAATACCTCGGGGTGACCATAGACAGGAATCTCTCCATGCGACAGCACGTGAAGAACGTGGTCACGCAGACGCGTGCCGCACGTAGCCTCCTGCACCCTGTGCTAGCGTCTCATCTGCCTCTCCGTGCGAAGCTGGGCGTCTACAAGGCGTACATCCGCACGCGCCTCACATACGCTGCCCCGGCGTGGTACGCGCTGGTCTGCGAGTCGGGTCGCAAGTCGCTGCGAGCGCAGCAATCTTTAGCGCTGCGCACTATTACAGCCGCCCCACGCTACGTACGGAACCAGGTCATCTCCAGAGACCTGAACATCGAGAGCCTGGACGATCACATTCGCCGCCTGAGCACCTCAATGTTCGCACGCGCCGACGGAGCGCAATCCCAGCACCTGCGAGGGATCGCGCCATACCATCGACGACCACCGGATGCACGAGGCCTGCCACGAGACCTGATCTCATGAACTCCCCAGACACGACCGCTCCCTCGCTGCTGGCTGACGGGCGCACTCCAGCACACATCTGGTGGGCTCCACCTCGCCGAGCAGTGAGAGAAGCCCCACACAGAAGACCATCACGCCGCGGCTCCGCAGATCGCCGGCGACCTGCGCAGGCTCGATCGCAGCGCGGCGTAACACACCGGATATGACACATCCATTCTGGCACCATGGACCGCGACAGTGGTCCCACCCAGTGACCCGCCTGTAGTCGCAGGCGGCGTTTGCAACCACCGTAAGAGGCCATCGCCGAGCCGGTAACCCCGAGACCCGTGAGGGTCTGCGTGGATGATCTCTCGTCAGTGTTCGTGTATATATACACCGGTAGTGGGCGAGAGCGGCCAGTCTATGGCTGGCATCGAGAGGAGGCGGACGTGTGCAGCTGGCCATTATAGTGTAGTGGTGAGACGGTGACTTACTGCTATTACGGTAAGGACAAGGGACCTTACACCCTTAAATAACAAACAACCCTTAAAAACATAAAACAAATATTTAGTCCCGTTTATTGGAAAAAACTATTTTTACTTTTAATTCACATTTTTTAACGCCTATATCTAGTAGTCTGCGCTGCTGCCAGCGCTGTTAACTTGATCATGATTGGTCGGCGGAATGGGATATGGATTTAATCCTCGTCCTAACACGCTTCCATCTTAGATTGCATTATTACATGATTTTTGGTGAATAATGGTAGGTGTCCATAGATCAGCATCGTACGTATCGTATAAAACTGATTGTAGTATTTTTTTTTCTTTTTGTTGTATAAGAAAGCGCCTAGCTGCAAACACGCCTGAGTAAGCGATGATGCAGCCTATGGTGAAACACGCTTGCCTTGAAGATACCCATATTGTAGGTGGCGGGGAAAACGGAAGCTGGGAGAGCATTCCACATCTTTGCAGTGCGGATAAGGAGGAACTAAACTGCTTAGTACGCGTCCGAGGAATATCGACGATTTAGCGGTGCAGATCACTGCGATGCCCAGCAGTCCTGTGGTAGAACGGCGAAGGATGGCACAAGATCAAACAGTTCCTGAGCACACTCCTCGATATATATTTTGTAGAACACCGATAGACAGGCAACCTTTCGGCGATGCTCTAAACTTTGAAGTTTATAGTTTGTTATTGCTGTTATAGAATAAGTTTCTATACTAAGTTTATTTTTTATTAGTTTGTATTTCGACATCTGTCAAATGGAATTGTAAGAAAACAAAGGACTAAATAAACAGTCTTATATCACGCAATGGTCTTTTACTACATGGTGGCAGCGGTGGGATCCAAACCGAGTTAATTTATTTACGGATGTTTGTATACTAATGCAAATATGGAACACGCGAGGCCTCCAGCGGAACTAGTGTTGGAAGGCGGTCCGGTGAGCCGAGCAGACGCGTGGCGTAAATGGTACAGGCAGTTCAATGTATTTTTAAAGGCATCAGGGGTTCACAAAGAAAGTGCAGATGTCCAGGCGAGTCTACTAATTAATCTTGTAGGACCTGATGGATACGATATATATTCAACCTTCAAATTTATAGAAAAAGAAAGTCAAGATGACATAGAGGTATTGGTAGCGAAGTTTAATGAACATTTTTGCATTAAGCAAAATACGACCATGTCCAGATATCGTTTTTTTACAAGGAATCAAGAAGTCGGCGAAAATGTGGACGGCTACGTCACAGGTTTGCGACTACTAGCTCAACGCTGTGAGTTCGAGCACCTGGAAGACGGATTGATAAGAGACCGGATCGTGTGTGGTATTTGTGACAGTACAGTGAGAGATAGATTGCTCAGAACGGATGACTTGACCTTGGAGAAGGCTATAAAGATTTGTCACGCGAATGAAATATCACTGACGGAGGGCAAGCAAATTGAAGTCGCTAAAACTGCAGAGTATACGGCCGGCGCGGCGGTGGATGCAGTGTACAGGGCGCGAGCGCGCGCGCCGGGCGGGGCAGCCGGCTCGAGGGGCCGGGGCGCCGGGCCCAGCGCTGCGCGCCGCATGTACAACGATGAGCCGGGTCGTCGGTTCGATGCTCGGCTGAGCGCGTATAGTGATGTAAAGTGCGTGTCGTGCGGTATTGGTCATAATGACCAAGATCGGTGTCCAGCTAGATTCGCGACGTGCTTTCGGTATTTCCAGAGGGGTCATTTTAAAAAGTGTTGCGTGAGAGCTAATAAAAAAGTGCTTGAAGTGAACGAGGAAATAACTATCAATGATCCATTGTACGTATCTGTCTTGAATGGTGATAAATGTAAAGACAGTAAGTGGTTTGAAACATTGTTTTTATGTAAAAACGGTATGTCAGAAAACTTTAAGTTAGATTCTGGGTCGGACTTAAATATATTATCGCTTAAGACTTTTGAAAGATTAGGATATTCTACAAATGATTTAAAACACTGTGACCTACGAGCTCAGTCATTTTGTGGCAATTATATTCCAATATTGGGGTCCTCAGACATGTTATGGTTGTATAAACAAAATAAGTATATTATTAAATTTATCATATCTAGGGACGATTGTCAAAGTGTTCTAGGAAAAGATACCTGTGAAAATATAGGCGTTGTTAAGCGAATTTTTGCCGTTAAAATAGATCAATATAGCGATTTGTTTCAAGGTGTAGGTAAATTACCGGGAAAGTATTCAATCGTAATAGATAAAGAAGTAAGGCCGTCAGTATGTCCTGTTCGTAAAATACCTATGGGTGTAAGGGATAAATTGAAAAGGGAACTCGATAAAATGGAACGAATGAATATAATAAGAAAGGTAACGCACCCAACTCCGTGGGTGAACGCGATAGTGCTTCCCGCAAAGAAAGACGGCAGCCTGCGCGTGTGCCTCGACCCGCGGCCGCTAAACCGCGCCATTCGCCGCGCGCACTACCCGCTGCCGACGCTGACCGAGATAGCCACCACGCTGCGCGGGGCCCGGTACTTCAGTAAGCTAGACGCACGATCGGGGTTTTGGATGGTCGAGCTAGACGACCAGAGTGCTGATCTATGTACGTTCGGCACACCGCAAGGCCGGTACCAGTTCCTACGTCTCCCTTACGGTGTAAGCTGTGCTAGCGAGGTGTTTCATGCGAAGATTCGTCAAATTTTAGAGGATTTGGATGGAGTGGAATCATTCATAGACGATATAATAGTTTACGGTAGTACCTTGGACGAGCACGACGCGAGATTGAGATCGCTTTTAGACAGGGCTCGCGAAGTAGGTATTAGGTTTAATCGAGAAAAATGCGAATTTCAGGTGCGTCAAGTTACGTATTTAGGACACACGTTTAGTGAAAGGGGTATGCAAATAGATGTACATAAAATACGTGCGATCAAAGACATGCCCAGTCCGAGCGACAGGAGCTCGCTGGAGAGATTTTTAGGTATGACAAATTATTTGTCAAGGTTCATTCCAAACTACGCTAACATCGCAAATCCGCTTCGAGGTTTATTAAAAAAAGGTAGTGAGTGGTGCTGGGAGAGCAATCACTCGGCGGCGGTATCGGCGCTGAAAGCTGCGCTGTGCAGCGCGCCCGTGCTGGCGCTGTATTCCGGCGCCGAGCCCGTGCTGCTGACTGTAGACGCGAGCTCGTGCGCTCTGGGCGCCGCCCTGCTACAGGCCGGCCGCCCTGTGGAGTTCGCGTCGGCTACGCTTACAGACACTCAGACTCGTTACGCGCAAATCGAGAAAGAAATGCTAGCGATAGTGTTTGCATTAGAAAGATTTCATCAGTACGTGTACGGGAGGGCGGACGTGACGATCGAAACGGATCACAAGCCGCTCGAATCTATTTTTAAAAAATCTTTAGATGCAGTACCGGCACGCTTACAGCGGATGATGTTGCGTATTCAGTGTTACGACTTTAACGTTGTTTACAAACCCGGGAAGTACATGTATCTGGCCGATACGTTGTCTAGGGCGGCCCTCCCGGAGCCGATGCACGACAAGCTAACGGACGAAATTAATGCTCAAGCGTGTTTTGTTATAAATAATGCACCTTTCAGTGACAATAAAATACAACGCGTCAGGGAAGCGACGGACATGGATCCCGAGTGTAAAATTTTAATAAATTATATTTTGTATGGGTGGCCGCGTTATAGAGTCGATACAGATCCCTCGGTCCGCGTGCACTGGTCGTATAGAACGTCATTCGAGTATATAGGAGGTGTCCTGTTTAAGGATAACTTGGTGTTTATTCCGCGTGAGCTGCGTAGGGAAATGCTGGAGCGCGTACACGAAGGGCACCTCGGCATCGACCGCTGCAAGCGGCGCGCGCGCGACGCCATGTTCTGGAGCGGCATGTCGCGCGACGTGGAGCGGACGGTGCGTGCGTGCGCCGCGTGCGCCGAGCACGCTGCCCGCCCACAGAGAGAACCTATGGTTCCTCATCATGTTCCTAGTCTACCGTGGAGAAAGGTTGGCTCGGATATATTTGTGTTTCGTAAAAAATATTTTCTAATACTTGTTGATTACTTTTCTAATTTCATCGAAGTTAGTCCTTTAGCTAACGCGGGTTCACGAGCGGTAATATTGGCCATGAAAGATCAGTTCGCGAGGTACGGAATAGTTGAGGAGCTCGTGACTGATAATGGGCCAGCGTATGTGTCCAAAGAATTTAGACAATTTAGTTTAGATTGGTATTTCAAACATACAACCTCGTCTCCTAATTACGCACAGTCTAATGGACTCAGTGAAAGGGCGGTTCAGACAGTAAAAAATATTATAAAAAAATCAATATTGACCGGGTCTGATTTTTATCTTGGATTACTTAACTTTAGGGCGACACCGCGTGATGGGGTTAGCTCACCGGCTCAATTATTGATGGGAAGACGGTTAAATACAAAACTTCCGATGAACATAATAAAATTGCAGCCAGAGAGGAACAACGATTATGATTTTGTAAAGATATGTAATAATCGCGAACGTGCTAAGGAATATTATGATAGGCGATCGCGTGCACTGCCTGAGTTGGCTGCAGGCGAGCGGGTGCTGGTGGACGCCGGCGACACTCGGCGTCGCATGACCGTACAGGCGCCAGCACCACAGCCGCGCTCTTATTTTGTTGTTGACGAGTCCGGTCGAAAATACAGACGGAATCGGCGTCATCTCCTTCGCGCTGAGATTAGTTCGGTGGCTAGCAATTCACATCCTCCTCCTTCTTTGGGGGAGAAGGAAGATAGTGATGATAGTGCTTATCATTTAAATGTATTCGCTGATGCTGAAGAGTATCCCAGAGAGGAGCTTGGGGTTGACCAAGAAACTGATAGTGAGTCGTCGGAGAAAGCGAAACGTAGGCCAGCTGCTAATAGGGCTCGTGAGCAGTTAGCTTTATATTTTAAGAAAAAATAGTGTTAATGTTAATTTAAATATTTTTGTTATTTTTCTTTAAGGGAAAGATGTTATAGAATAAGTTTCTATACTAAGTTTATTTTTTATTAGTTTGTATTTCGACATCTGTCAAATGGAATTGTAAGAAAACAAAGGACTAAATAAACAGTCTTATATCACGCAATGGTCTTTTACTACAATTGCCTAATTGCTGATGAGTCTTCTAGCACGTTTATCCACTGAATCCAAAGCAGCAAGCTGACGAGCGAGTGGGTTGGGTGCAGTTCTCCATACACGATCTAACTTGATCTAAGGATTGAAGCTGTTCTGGTGTGAAGTATCGCTTCACTTTATTAAGGATGCCAAGCTTTAACTTTAGCCTTAGACTCAATGAATTGTCCGAAGTTGAGTTTGGACCATATCGTCCACTACTCTCGTTCGTCTCGTTACTCCAAGAAGCCTAGCCTTATCTACCGTAAAATTAAAAATCCGTTTGATGCGATGCGTCCGATACGAACGATACAGATAAGTGGACGCCTACGTTAAGACAACATAATGCTTACACAAATTGGTCGCATAGATACCTACTTATACGGGTAGCAAAATAAAACAATTTATAATTTTCAAAAGCATTTAATGCAATAAGTACGTATTTATTTTTATTATCCAATATTTATTAAATATAAATGTATGCACAAAATAATATATTAAGAACCATAAACTAAAAAAGTGTACGTACTTTTTTAGTTTCTGGTTCTTTAGAAATATTTTATGTATGTCAACAATAAACACGATGTTTACATATAAATTTCCATACACTGTATTGACCCAACAGATGTTGTCCTGTCATCTGCCATAGACCAACTTTATAAAAAGAATAACAGAGATGTACAGCGTAGCTGTTAAACGATAACTCTACCACGAATTTTTTTATGTAATTCAAAGTGAGCATTCCCTATCAGATACATCGTATTTTAATACATCTTATAGACGGAAATAACGATTTACGATAGTCTATGATATACATTATACAAACAGTGGTTCTTCGACTGATACAATGATTTATCTAATATTCAGTTTTTGTGCCAAACCATACCCTAACCCTTGGTGAATACTTCCGAATGCGTTTACGACACGTTCCTGAATCATTTTAGTAGATCTTCCCACTGAATCGGCAAGATTTTCAATAAGTCGAGATTTTTCCCCAGGACTCAGTTCCTCGTAGTATTCAGCAGCTTGACCGAAATTATCTACTCGACTCGTTTCTTTTATTTTAATCAATTTTGAATTATATTTCTCCCTGTACGGTTCAGCACCATTAAACGAATTGGGATAATAGTTGGGAGCACCTTTCTCATTATCACCGACTGGTGGCACGCCATCTCTAACATAAGTATGAGTGTCCACACGGTATGGACAATTAACTGGAATTTTTTTGAAATTCGATCCCAACCGATACATCTGTGAATGCCTATAGGCCAATCGACGTGCTTTAAACAGTTTATCTGGGGCTCCTAATATACCAGGAACTAAGCTTGACGGACAAAATGCCATCTGCTCTACTTGTGCGTGGTAATTGTTAGGGTTTTTATTTAAAACTATCCTACCGACTGGATGTAATGGAAAGTCTTTAGTAGAAATGATTGTGGTAATATCAAACACTATAGGCCCGGTCTTCTTTACGTCTGCTTCGGATAAAATTTGTACACTTAACGTCCAGTAAAGGTATTTACCTTTGGCGATACGTGTATATAAATCTCTCCCCAAATAATCAGGATCGTTGCTGCTAATGTTTTTAGCTTCTGCTGACATTAAGTTTTTAACGCCTTCGTCTGGTGTCCAAACAAATCGGACAAAATGATTAACTCCACCATCATTTACCACCTGATATGTGTGAATTGTATGCGCAGTCATGTGTGCATAACTTGCAGGTATACCTGAATCAGAGAATAACTGTAGTCCTAGGAACAAAGCCTCGGGAAGTGAAGTCATAATGTCCCAAAATGCAGATAAATCTACGAAACCTGTCGCTGGGTTTTCTGCTGCAGCATTGTTAAAAGCATCAAAATGTAACGGATCTTTAAAATTAAAAGCCGAGGTACTAAATCCGAGTAAATCTAAAATTCCTTCTTCAGTATAAAACTTAATAGCAAATCCTCTAAGATCTCGGTTTAAGTCTGAACTCCCTCTATGTCCTTGGTTTGTTGATAATCTCACTGCAATGGGTGTCTTCTTTCCAATTTTACTCAAAAAATTAGCTTTGCAAATATCTGAAATATCATGTGTTACTTCGAAGTATCCAAATGCTCCAGAACCTTTAGGGTGAACGACACGCTCAGGAATTTTCTTTGTAACAAAATTAGTAATTTTGTCCAGAAAATATTCGTTATCAATTACAGAATCAGTGTCTAATGTGCTGGTTGCTTCATGATCAGAGACAGGGGTACCGCCGCTTGTAGTTAGTGTGCCTATGGGACCCTGAAATTAATCAATAGTTTAAAATTTCTATATATGTTTTAAAAATATTGTTTGATTTAACTCAGATTACTTGCTATCACAGTAAATATTATTATATTTATTGCTATCACAGTAAATATTATTCAACAATTAATGGTTAACTTAGAGCTTTTAACGGAATTTATAGGCTTGCTTAGGCTCTAAAGATAAATTCTTAGTTAAATACGCGTTTTTATACAATTCCTACATCAAGCTATATGCTTGTCATGATTTTTATAAAAAAAGTAGTCTTTGTTCTCTATATTTTTATTCTGTGGAGAAAATCTGTAGTCTGTGAACCGAAAATGACAGGTCCGATGTGATTGGCTGTTACAAAAGGCGCCATTTATTGTAAGACCAATAGGAACGTTTGGCGGCAAAACGAGGAATTGGAGGGGTTGGTGGCGTGAGCAGTGTAGGAAGGGAGAAAAGAGATGATTATTCGGGGAAGTGTGGTGAAGAGAGGTGGTTTTGGTGAAATAGTGTAACAGTAGAGATATTATTATTTAATTTGTAATCATTTGTAATTGTAAAAGGTGGAATAAAGTGTTGTAAGAACTAGCGAAGTATAATTTTCATCACAATTCAGAAGTGACACGTAATCCACGCAGGCCCACAATTGAAGGTACGTAATCCATTTCTTGATCATTAGCTAGGTATAATGGACAAATAGCTTATAGTGTGAAAATGCCTAGTTTTGGCAATGAAACAGTTATAACGGCATTAAATTTTTTTTTTTATTAGTTCTAGCCAAATTGGGATAATCTATGATAACATACAGCCAGTTTAGTTTTATTAATTATAGATGGGAATAATACTAATTGCTACCCTCAAATTATCAATATAGACAATTGTTGCCAACAAATGTTTCGACGAAGGTATCGCTTTTATTGATTATCAAGATTTTGATTCACGTTTATTTGTACGATTTTATTAGTTATTAACTCGAGGTTGATACCGTACCTACCCTCAATTAACCAATATAATAGAAAAATTTCATTTGGTCAACTACTTTCCAATAAATTGATTTAATAATTTTTAATTAAGAACCGTAATCATAAGACGTACTTAAATGGTTGAGTTGACGTTTGCTGTTAGTAATCTTGAGAGACTGTGTAAAAATATAATCAAGTTTCCATTTTAACGAAGTCTGTAAGTGAAGTGTTTCAATGGCTATGTAAGCCACGTTTAATAATGCAGTTATGTGTGCTGCGTATAAGTTTTGGTTACGTGAACAACGTTTAATAATGCAGTTATGTGTGCTGCGGATAAGTTTTGATCAGGTGAATCACGTTTAAAAATGCAGTTATGTGTGCTGCGGATAAGTGAACAACGTTTAATAATGCAGTTATGTGTGCTGCTGATAAGTGAACAACGTTTAATAATGCAGTTATGTGTGCTGCTGATAAGTTAACAACGTTTAATAATGCAGTTGTGTGCTGCGGATAAGTGAACGTTTAAAAATGCAGTTATGTGTGCTGCGGATAAGTGAACAACGTTTAATAATGCAGTTATGTGTGCTGCGGATAAGTGAACAACGTTTAATAATGCAGTTATGTGTGCTGCGGATAAGTGAACAACGTTTAATAATGCAGTTATGTGTGCTGCGGATAAGTGAACAACGTTTAATAATGCAGTTATGTGTGCTGCGGATAAGTGAACAACGTTTAATAATGCAGTTATGTGCGCTGCGTATAAGTTTTGGTTGGGTGAACCACGTTTAATAACGCAGTTATGTGTGCTGCGGATAAGCTTTGGTTAAGTGAAGCCAAGTTTAATAACGCAGTTATGTGTGCTGCGGATAAGCTTTGGTTAAGTGAAGCCAAGTTTAATAACGCAGTTATGTGTGCTGCGGATAAGCTTTAGTTAGGTGAAGCCACGTTTAATAACGCAGTTATGTATGCTGCAGATGAGCTTTTTTTTTAGGTGACGCCACGTTTATTGTGCAATAAAGGTGACAAAAACTGTGGTCATGTGTACCATAATTATTGATGCAGTGTTGTGTTGTTGTTTTGTGGTTATGTGAACCATGATTAGTTATTTTATTATATATTACATGCGTAATGCTGTATCAAATCGGTACACTAATGAATTTGACAGGACTTTTAGGTATTGGTTACAATGAAATTATGTATCTGTATAATTAGTGAATTTCAAAGCAAAAAAAAAAAGAAAAGACTTTACTGCGATTAGTTACGCTGATTCGTTTAGATAACTTGAATACAAACATATATATAATAAAAATATTATAAGTAAACAAGTAGATGTCAATTTTAGATACTTCATTGTCTCCGCGCCACACATTAAAAATTGTGCGCTCTATTAACATTGGTTTTTGTTTTTGTTTTTATCGAGAACATGGAAGGCACCGGTCATGCGATAGTACGGCGCAGGACCAAACGCAAAGGAAAGCGTGCTTGCAAAGCGCGTAAAGAATGCCCGCAGGCGCAATGGGTCATCGATGAGGTCCAGCCAAGCCAGTCAGGAATCCCACCCGAGATGTCCGGGCCTGTAGAGTCACCGGGCCCATCGGCATTGCAGCCGGAGCAGCGCCCAACATTGGCATCCCATTTTACGACAGACGAGGTACTCAAATTTATTATGACCTTGCAGAACAGCTCCAATAAGGACAGAATTTTACAGAACAATCACGTTAATGTAATTCCAGATTTCGACCCATGTAGTAGATTGCAAAGTGTAGATAGATGGATAAAAAAGGTCAATGAATGTGCAAATATTTATGATTGGAACCAAAAGCAAACCGTACATTTTGCACTCCAAAAACTGGTAGGTCTTGAAAAAAAATGGTTTGAAGCTTTGCCTTCTGTCAATTATAGTTGGGATGAATGGCAAGAAAAGCTTCGCAAAGCTTTTCCAGTTGAACACAATTACGGTCGGCTTTTAGAGGAAATGCTTGCACGCACTTCACAAAGTAACGAAAGTTTAAAAATCTACTTTTATGAAGAATTAGCTCTTTTAAATCGCTGCGATATCAGCGGTAAAAAGGCAGTAGATTGTATTATTCATGGTATTTTTGACAAAACAATTCGAAATGGTGCGCAAGTATTAAATTGTAAGGAACCTGAGGATTTACTGTTTTTCCTAAATTCTCAGCGACTTAATAATGAAACGGCTGCATTTGTTAAAATTCATAATGAAGGAACCCAGTCTAATCGTCAAGCTAATTTAACCTCTCATGATGGTAATAATGTCATTTTATGCTTTAATTGCCGTACTAGGGGTCATTCGTTCCGTAATTGTCCTAAACCTCTAATAAATTGCCAAAAATGTTCGAGGGTTGGTCACGATTCCATCACATGTCAATTGTTACCTTTTCCTCGCCAAAGTAGCAATATTAAAGTAGTGACTGACTGACACGCCTTACGTACAACTTTGACAAAACGTGACCTTGTGCCACGAATTGCTAGATGGTGGCTTCAGATAAGCATATTCAATATTGTGATAAAATACAGATAATAAGTCGGAACTCTAAGTTGACCAGTGTAGATGTTGAATCCTCTTTGACTGTATATATATATATAATTGGAGAATTGGCTTTTATGTTTGCAATCATTAGACCCGGATTAAAATCGAATTATAAATATTTTAAAAAACCGGAAATGAAAAAAAAATGTTTATAAAGGTAAATGAATTTTGGTTATGTCTTGTGGTTCCATGTGATGCCCAGTTTCAAATATGTAAGATTAAACATGTTGACATAAAACATTTAGGAGAGGCTTTGGTTTCCTAAATTACGCTAATAAAAATTCATTTTATTCAGTGTTTGAGGTAGGTGATTTAATTAAGATAAATAACTACTATAACAAGGGCAATAGCACAAAATAAGTTCATAGGTCCTTATAGAATTGATCAAGTCGTGGGTAACAATAAATATAAAATTAGCAATATTCTATAATAAAATAGAAGCTAACCGTTTCAGGCTATTGTTGCAGTAGATGTGATAAGGCCGTGGGTTATGTTGGCATTTCAGAATCTTGAATAAACAATACTAGATGATAGCCCACTAGCTTTATTGCAACATTAATCTCAAACAGTTATTAAATTTAGCTAAAACTAAAATTTGATCGATTACCAAAATGTTATTATTTTTTAGATTTAAGTCAAAGTATTATTTATTTATTTTATTGAGTGTATAATAATAATATAATATCGTAGGTTTTTTTTTTGCAAGATTATTACTTGTAGATAATATGTTCTGTGATTTATTCTTCTGTTACGTAATTAATTGTTTTAGGCAGGAATTATTTTATAACAAATTTAAGTAAATAAGTAGGATTTAAATGTAAAAAAAAATGTATTCTATTTTACGAATGTCATGATTTATCAAGGTTTTAATTATCTTAATTAGTGTTTAATGGATGTACTACGATATAGTTGTTCTTTTTGCAAGATAACATTTAGTATAGGTATAGATAACATATTCATTGTGTATTACGCTGCTGTACCGTTATTAATTAAGTAAAATTATAAATGTAGGATTTCAAGTAATAGCAATTAGCTTAATACATATTCCATGATTCGCATTCTCGTAGTTATTACGTTTCACAGATTAATAATATAGTTTCTACCTATTTTGTGCACCGGGAGGTTGCACAAAGGCGGATGGCCGAATGTCATGATTTTTATAAAAAAAGTAGTCTTTGTTCTCTATATTTTTATTCTGTGGAGAAAATCTGTAGTCTGTGAACCGAAAATGACAGGTCCGATATGATTGGCTGTTACAAAAGGCGCCATTTATTGTAAGACCAATAGGAACGTTTGGCGGCAAAACGAGGAATTGGAGGGGTTGGTGGCGTGAGCAGTGTAGGAAGGGAGAAAAGAGATGATTATTCGGGGAAGTGTGGTGAAGAGAGGTGGTTTTGGTGAAATAGTGTAACAGTAGAGATATTATTATTTAATTTGTAATCATTTGTAATTGTAAAAGGTGGAATAAAGTGTTGTAAGAACTAGCGAAGTATAATTTTCATCACATGCTTATAGGTAGGTGCATGCAATGCAGGCAGCTCAGGACCGTTGTGTGCGGAAGTCCTTACAAAAAGCCTTCCTTACAAATTAATGATAATGAATTTACGATTCTACGTAGTAAAAAAAAATAGGGATATTATAATAGACAGTATAGCTTACAAATACATTAGTCGAGAAAAAAATAACCTGCCAAAATTCGTTAGAATGGAAGGAAAAAAACAAGCGACTTAAATTATTATTAACGATTAGAATTAAAATCGACGCGGAATAAAATTCTAAGAAAAGCATATTTTTTTTATTTATGTAAACTAAAAGTTTTTATAACCTAAAAACGAACTCCTGAAATAGGGCATCAGCTTTTTCACTATAACTCAAGAACTACCAGCGATATTGTAAATTAAAAAAAAACCCTAAAACAAAGGGTAATTTTACTAAAATAACTTCATTGATAAAAATATTGCGCTGAAAATGGCGTCTTCTTTAAGGAGGTTTTTAAAAATGAAAAGCTGAGGCTCTATTTTAGGCTTTCATTTTTAGGTAATTGCTTTCTACACTTCTGGACTGAGCTTGTTTTTTTTCTTTTCAGTTTTTTTATAATTTATGCAGTCGGGTTTTTTTATTTGTTTAATTAATTTATTTATTTCACACTTTTTAGTTACGATAGATGGTTAATGTGAACGTTTTACCTGAAAATAAAACGGTTATTAAACATACTTACCTTATTTTAAGCCTAATAACAAATGAGAGTCACCCGTGTTTCTGTCCCTTTCTTTCTCTGTTTCTACCTTCTATTGCCTTCTCTTTCACACATTCCACCACCACCAGCAGAGGTCGCCTTGTCTTTAGTAGGCGCTTTTTGAATCATTACGTCGTTTATAGAAATCACCAGGCAGTGTTTCAATTATTAGGCTTAAAATAAGGTAAGTATGTTTAATAACCGTTTTATTTTCAGGTAAAACGTTCACATTAAACAACTGGACCGTTATTTTAAGCCTAATAACAAATGAGAGACGTGTTTGTTATCGCCTGGTGGTGGTGATGACGTCAATGTGATTAAGATTTTGTCACACTGATATATTGTAAACCAACTTACAGATGTATATTTAATAGTAGCCAATACTGAACTATAAATTTAGAGCAGTACATGATTGTGCAAGTAATTTTATTCGCAAAGATGCTTATCGAATACCAAATTCGAGGTAATGGAATGTAATATCATCATAGTATCAAAGTATCAATAAACCATTTAACCATTGACTGGATCAACTGTGTAGCCGTCACTGACGGGTAGATACGTAAGTCTACCTTTGATTAGTTGTTTTGCTAAATAAAATAATGAGTAAATAGTCGAGTATTGAGTTGCTTCTAGAATTAATTTTGTGTAGTAGGGAGTTGTAACTGCAGCTTAAATACTGCTAGGTGAAGCATTACTCCTGACTCCTTTAAAATATTCTTAATCAAATCGCTTTGACAATTCGAGAAGCGGCTTACGCCGTACCACATATACTTCTATATGCTTATCTTCTATATGTCTATGTTCTATCTAAGCAAGCTTACCAGTCAGACTGCCGAACATCGGGTGAATCTGTTCTTGACCCCAAAAAGAGGTCATAAGGTTAAGTGATTGGGTGTTATGTTACAGCAGTTTTCATTTACTTTTGGCAGAGTACAGTCATGTACACGACGTCCGGAACATAGTAGCAAAATAGATGCAATATAATTATATTATCTTGACATGTGCTTGACAAGGGGATCAACGTCCCAAATTGGTGCTTTAGAAATCTTAGGATTTGCTATTGAAATGTAATTCAACATACGCTTTACTAAAAGGTGGCCACTAAGGGTGGTCAAATAATTGCGGATCGTATAGACTAGAAATTGCTGATTCATAGGTTAGTATGCCGTGATAGGCCTGCATGAGCTCTGTCTTCGATTTGGACGGCTAATGGTTCGAATCTGGTATAGGCATGTACCTCTAACCGTTCAGTTATGTGTCTTTATAGCTTAATCCCTCTAATTCTGAGAGGAAACTCGTGCTCAACAGTGAACCGAATATAGGTTGTTAATCGTTTGACGATAAAACAACTTAAACTTAACCGTAGTAAAGTTGCAACAGTCACGGAGCTAGTTACATGGCACAGCTCACTAAATAAACACCTTCCGGTTCTAGGTGCTGAGAGGAGACTCGTGCTCAACAGTGAGCCGAATATAGGTTGTTAATCGTTTGACGATAAAACAACTTAAACTTAACCGTAGTAAAGTTGCAACAGTCACGGAGCTAGTTACATGGCACAGCTCACTAAATAAACACCTTCCGGTTCTAGGTGCTGAGAGGAGACTCGTGCTCAACAGTGAGCCGAATATAGGTTGTTAATCGTTTGACGATAAAACAACTTAAACTTAACCGTTGTAAAGTTACAACAGTCACGGAGCTAATGACAGGGCACTGCTCACTAAATAAACACCTTCCGGTTCTAGAAGAAACACCGATACTATGCTTAGGTATATATGAACAACGAGCAGCACACATTGGCTCCCCAGCAATACTTCATTAAGCGTTCTGCGCCGCCCAGGTGGCCTGCTAAGCTTCTTGAGTGAGCTCGGTTGGCTGAAGTGACTCCAGTGAGGACCAACATCAAATGGACCGTTAATATATTATAACTAATATTCAATTCACACCCACAATTCCAGATTTCCAGAATCTTCGATACATTTATGAATGTCGCTCGGTTGACGTGTCTATCGGGAGCTTAAAGTAGATTTGAAGGTCCTGTAGGTCCAGGAAGATACCACAGATCTGTTCTTCAGTTCTGGCCTCTAATATACTATTGATTACCTCGGGGCTATTATTAAAATATGCCTCCGCACATGTTTAGGTGCGACAGAACCTTGGGCATTATAAATTGACGTGGAAACACGTCATTGGCTACTCTGCGTGATAGTCCAGAGAGCGATAACTGGGAATTACACAAGCGTTCCGAGACGCAAACAGTACTTGGGAATGCTCAGGTCCCCATTTGGAAAAATTAGAATGGCTGCTTGAGGAAGCGAGTGCCATTTTGGAATTCCACTCAGGCGAGACAAGTGATCTGCTTCCTCGTTGTAAACTCTTGGTACGAATATATGATGTACTGTAAGATGTATTTTGTGTAATTTCAGCAGATCCGGAAGGTAGTAAGGTTCAGCAGTATCTGGGTACTCGTTCGTCCTTCGTTCCGTAAATATGATACCGCAGTTTGGTTGCCAAACTACTAAAGTCGGGCTCAGACCTTGCATTTGTAAAACTTTTAGTACCTACTGCAAGCAATTCCTTTTGACTACAATGAAGATTACTTTTCAACTTAGCCCAATGTAATTTCTCATTTCTCAGCAGACGTAATTTGTCTACATGTGCGCCCCACGTAAGATATGACGCCTCGGTAACCATATTATAATGGGTAGGAGGAGGCAATTGGATTGATGATGGATCTTTGTGATGTACAAGCCCTCATTGCAGTTCCGTTAGAACTGGTTGGGGTGATAGTACGATTTTCCTTGTTGTATGGTTGATTCAGATTCGATGAATCTGGCGTAAATTTAACCTCTTGCGAGGAATGATAGAATTTGCAAAGTTCAACATTCCCACTAAGCTTTGTAGATCCTTTAGAACGATTTTCGTCTTATCTATAATTTGGCTACCATTCCTTCTATTTTCGTGCATATCTTTATGGTTTAGCCGGGAACTCCATAATCTAGGTACTCCAGTATCTGACTGCATTGTGGAATGGGTTTTGTATAATTAGTTTTCCAGCCCAGATGTTTTAATATGTTTACTGTGAGCATAGCACGACTCTCTAGAACTTGGTGACGTTGGTTGACGATCAGATAATCGTCTAAATAAACAAGCACTCATAAGCCTATGTGATTACGTAGGACATTTTCAATTCAATTTGTCACCGACGTAAAAATTTCGACACCGAACTAAGCCCGAATAGTCAGCAGTTCATTTGCAATAGGTAGGTAGCAGTTCATTTGCAGTAGTTGTTGCTGGTACAGAAACCGTAAAAACCGTCTATTTGCACGTGAAAGAAATTACGCCTTGTTTTAAGTGTATTTTGAATATCCAATCATACGTCGTATGAATTGGGGTATTTTCTGCTTACTGATTGGTCAGAATTAAGAAGCATAGATGTTTCAATTTCAGGCTTCCAGATTGTGTATGGGTCTAAAACTTATGTTTTCTTTTGGCACAAAGTACATCGGTGATAATCAGCTTTGAGACGGCGGAACCGTCGTCAAAACCCCTTCCAACTTCATCTTTTCTATAGCTTTGCTCATCTTTCTTGAAGGAGACGTAGCTTATGAATTTATTATGTAACACGGCTAAAACTCACGTCATACTACGTCGTAGTATACCTGACTAGTTTCAAAGTCATACGGGGGCTCATGAGCTGGTTCTTGCAACGCGGCACGATACAAACAGATTGAATAGGGCCGCAAGTTTCAGCCGTGTTTCATCATAAATCAATATGAATACCACTTACGATAGCTTAAATTCCAAGAGGCGTAGCTTGTATGCTTTTGTAAATATTGAGTAGATGAAGAAGTTGCTATATCAGAAAAGGTATGCGATCCCGTTAATATGTGATCTGGTACACCTATTTGTTTTCATCGGTCAAGATTCAGGATCAGCTGACCGGTACGGAATCGACTCGGTGAGTCAATATCCACTAGTTTTACCTCTCCTATCCCGGTGGGATGAGGGAGAGCGCAGTGCGTATTGCCGTAAGCATCTCATGGTAAGGTTTGCCGCCGAATTCCTTTCTCGAATTGGGTCTTGGAACATGCGATTGCGTCACATCAGGTTTTTGACTCAGCATATGGCTGTCACGTTTTTGAAGGTCCGTGAACAGTAACATTTCTTTTAGGAAGAAAAAGATAAATATTGATCGGTCTGCGGTGCAGAAACACGATCCATTTCACGCGGGCTTTTCTTACTCCCCCCCCGCTTTTTCAAGAGTGACTGTAATTTTTTCAGACTCGAATAAGTTTTGGCATGATGGTGGTATCCCATTACGAAGACTATTAGTGTGAAGCTAGTGCTTAATAAAATATAAAATAGACTATATTCCCAGTTCAATCAGTTCCGCTCTGTGGCCGCAGACCAGCTAAAGAGCATCATTTGATATCAATAGCTTCTAAATTGTCTTTGACTCACGTCAAAAATCTTCGTAGATCCAATTCCAATTGTTTATTCAAAATAAAGTTTAAGGCTACAAAATGCTTACTCTGCATTGCCCAGAGTGTGAGGTGTCATACCGCTTTACCTCTTTGTTTGCCTCCAAATCAGTAAATCCTGAACTGAAAAAATTCTATACACAAGAATAGCGGACGTTACGCTGATTAATATCGTCAATTTGCAAATCTTTCAGAAAATTGTAAGAGTATCTTAGAACATTAGGATTTACAGTAGTTTTCGGTTCATGTTCACTAGAATGATCACTAATATGTTCACTAGTAGCGGAGCAATAGTGTTTATTGGCCCCAATTTGAACTGGAACTGCTCAGTTTTGACTTTCGAGAAGGCACTTTATTTGTATTAGAACAACGTGATTCCAAAATACCTTTAGTATTCTCTAGATTTTCCATTACGACTTAGTAGTTGTAGGTACCTACCTTAAAATGTATTATAATATTTGTTAACGTTATAGTAAGTTGTACAAAAACCAACAGGTTAAATTAATAATTTTCCGTAGAAAGAACAATAAAATTATAACGGTAGGTCAAACATACGTTCAAACCATCAATCTAAAAATATAAACTTTCTAAGTCGATCAAAGAAGGTAGAATATAAAAACAAAAATAAATTACTTTCGAACGGCATCGCCGTTAACAATATTGCAATTTGATTCATAATCGAATCAAATATTCTGAAGAAGTTATTTAATGAAATAATACTTTCATCTATATCATGCATAAAAAATATGAACTTTATGGTGAGTAATAGAAAAAATAACTTTACATACCATAGCACTTGTACTAACACTTGTACACCTCAAATCATTTTTACATACCTTAATAATGGTAGACGCAAACACTTTTAACAAAGTTTTAGCAAAATTAAGTATTCGTTATAATATTTAAAACACTCACAGGTCTTGTCACTTGTACAATTAGCTACCAGTCCTTAGGACTGTGTTGACGGGACGGAAACAACGACGTCAATGATTCAAAAAGCGCCTACTAAAGACAAGGCGACCTCTGCTGGTGGTGGTGGAATGTGTGAAAGAGAAGGCAATAGAAGGTAGAAACAGAGAAAGAAAGGGACAGAAACACGGGTGACTCTCATTTGTTATTAGGCTTAAAATAACGGTCCAGTTGTTTAATTTCGGATTTATTTATTACGTTTATTACAAAGTACGATAATTTAGACGTCCAACCGAGGTTATGAAAATATTCAAAAAAATCTACGGAACGCTCGGTAGGCGAATCCGACTCGCACTTAGTCGATTTTTATAATCTATATATTTAATTTAGTCCTTTTTATAATTTCACTTCACAAACCTGCTCGCACCTATAGTCATTCGCCTCGCGTATTTTGTATGGACAACTAATAAATACCGTTTATCTAATTGTAGTTTTTTTTTTAAATGGCCATAACATACCATTTTAGAATCCTTACAAAAAGCTCTTGAATTTGATACACTTATTTCAATATCAGAAAAAAAAATTTTTTTCACCTCGAGCCTACAGCGCCTCACAGTCGTCTTGTTATTTTGTTTTTAGTTTCACCTATCTAAGAACACTTGGGTTATTGAGACAAATCTAACGATATTCTAATTACGTAAATCTGTTGAGTGGTTTGGAAGATATGAGGTAATAAAGAATATTACATACATACATACAAGATACGCGCGAAAAACATAAACCTTCTTGCAGTCGGGTAAAAACTGCAATTTTGACTTGCAGAAAATAAAAAAATATTTTATTATTATATCTTTATATATTTCTAAAATCAATAAAGTTAGCTTTTTTAAATATTCCAATGTAATTTAACATAAACTTACGTCCGTGCTCGCCATGAAATCTGGAAGCTGATTTTTGACCGGATCCCACTCTTCTTTGTCTGCCGCCGCCGCAGACAATGCCAACAACATCAGCACTCCTAACATTTTCAGTACCTACGATAACGCTGCCTTGCAGAGTTCCTTCGTGATATGATTGTATTAAACTCCGAGCTGCATTTATAAACGCATCTGAACAATATTTACTTTATTAATATAAAACACGATTTAGCGATGTTCGTCGAAATTATCGATGTTAATTAAAAATTAAATGAAGAAAATTTGGTATCGATATCGACATTACGTAATGCATGTTAACCGAGGAACTTGGACACGGCGGCGAATCTATACTAATATTATAAAGTTGAAGAGTTTGTTTGTTTGATTGATTGAACGCGCTAATCTCAGGAACTAAAGGTTCGATTTGAAAAATACTTTCAGAGATAGATAGCTAATTTATCGAGGAAGGCTATAGGATATATTATATTTTCAAAAAAATTATGGATCCTTCCTGAAACTCCAATCATGTAAGCTAAGGTGTACAAAAGTTTTGTTTACATGGCGTGCGCTGCAAAAACTATTGATGTTAGAATAAAATAATGTACTACAACTTTGTATAACACACCCCCTACAACCACACAAACTTTACCTCTTTATAATATTAGCATAGAAGTCCCTATTTCACTTTGTCACAGCACCACGCTCAAAGGGCTGGATCGATTTTGCTAAGGGTAGGGGTAGGGTACAGATTGAATAGGGGTAGGGTAGGGATAGAATAGGGGTAGAGTAGGGGTAGGGTATTGGTAAGGTAGGGAAGGTGTAGGATAGAGTAGGGTAGGGTAGGGGTAAGATACGGGTAGGGTAGGGTTATATAGGTTTATGTGGTAGTAGGGTAATATAACACGCATTAAAAAAAGGAACTGCGCTAAATGTATCTACTGCATTCACCCAAACGACGATGCCGAACTCATCATGTTTTATTGTCCGAAAGAGGTGACAAAGGAGGTAATCACGGTTGGACAGGAAATCACGGTTGAAAGCCTAATAAATATAATGTTACAAGCGAGTGACGAATGACAAGTGAAAACAAAGGAGAAGGATGAAAGGGAACTGGGAAAGTGAAAGAGGCTGTAACGCTGGTGGTAGGCTAAATGGCAGGTACACTAGCGTTTTTGGAGGTAGGAGGGTTTTTAGCCGGTAGGATTCCGGCACTACCCTAACGGGTGTCCATGAGGATTTTCCCCCTACGAAAAAAAAAATTAGGGTTCCGCCGAAAAATGGTACATTGAAAAGGCTTCCGAAGTCAAAATAATTCGGGAACATTGGTCTAGGGAATGTTTTTATTCTAGAAAAAGTTATAGGGATTCAAATTCAAAATTCATTTATTTCAATTATGCTTAGTTTACTTCTGAAAGTGGATTGGATGGAGATTGGAAGAACTAATACCCGACGATACAAACGTAGGATGTATGTATGATGTAAATTAACATTTAACGATATTGACAAATGAAACTTAAGTCCGTGCTCGCCATGAAATCTGGAAGCTGATTTTTGACCGGATCCCATTCGATACAAACGTAGGATGCATGTATACAGACTTATGGATTTCTTACACTCAAGGCTTGCTTATGAAGTTGTATGGCGAAATGGCAAAGATAAACATAGTTTAGAACGGTACGTTGGGGTGTCTCGATTTGTTACATATGTTATCGACATGGCCCCAAACAAGAATAGGACGTGACCCTAATAAAAATTAGTACTTAAAAACTGTAATATCTTACAAACACCTAAATCGAAAATTCGTGGTAGAAGGCCCCTCATATCTTTTAAATACCTATCTAACGATATATTATTTTACGACTTTGTTCACATTTTTAATGTACATACTTATGCTAAATTACCAGCAGTAGTTAAAGAACCACACAGAGACGGATGGACGGACTGACAAATGGACATGGCGGAACCCTAAAAATGTATGATGGTAGGTTTTTTTAACAAATATTTATTGATAACAGTTAACTTGGCTAGTTGTTTTGACAAAAGTTGTATTATATTAGCCGATGCCCCGCGGTTTTAATCGCAGATATAATATTTCCGTGAGAATACGGGGATAAAGTATAGCCTATGACATTCACAAAAACGTGGCTATCTAGAATTTTCAAAATCGGTTCAGTATATCCAGAGATTACCTCCTACAACACCACAAACTCTACCTCTGTATAATGTTAGTCTAGATAATGCTTTATTCTCTCTTCATCTCAATGAATAAAGCAAATCTAATAGGCAAAAAAAAACAAGTTGGTCGCATATACTCGTAGATACCAAGACTTTAGGAATAGCAAAATAAAACAAGGTTTTAAAATAAATAAAACAAGTTTATTATTAAAAGTTAAAACGTATTTATATTTAATATTAATTACTTTTTTATAACATTTTTACTAAAGAAAAAATATAGCATGAGTTCATACCAGGGGCATAGCTACCGCCGTATCTGCCGTAACAATGACACGGGCCCCCCGGACTATAGGGGCCTGTTATGTGTAAAAGCAAAAAATTATAAAATGTAATCCACAATCTCACTTATTCCTTGTTTAACCGTGCGCCCAAAAGTTGGATACATCCTACAGAGGATAAAAAATGTCACAATTTTTGTTACTTTTTTGATAAATCTTTACCCTTCATTAATTGGGCCCCCCAACTAATTTTGATACGGGGCCTCCCCAAGACACGCTACGCCACTGGTTCGTACATGCACAAAATAAGATAAAAGAAAAAATACCTGAAGAAACTGGAGGTAAAAATACGTAGGTATTTCAGATTGTAACCGTAGTACCAGTAAAATGGACTCAGGAAGGGATCACAAAAAGTCACAACTATTTACCTACACATTTTTAACACAAGTTTCAAACGATAATCCATCACGAATGCCATTTCTAAAAACGTAAAACGTTAAGTGGATGATTTTCCTAGCGATAAACCTTTTTTTACATTTTCAGTTTTTTCGCCAATTGTTCCCCTAATTTTCGGTGAATACGTTTTATTAAGTTTAGAACTTTTATCTGAATCATGGGAAGTGCCCCTTTTAAGCCATCGGAAAAATTGTCAATAAGTCGAGATTTTTCCCCAGAACTCAGTTCCTCGTAGTATTCAGCAGCTTGACCTAAATTATTTACTCGACTCGTTTCTTTTATTTTAATCAATTTTGAATTATATTTCTCCCTGTACGGTTCAGCACCATTAAACGAATTGGGATAATAGTTGGGAGCACCTTTCTCATTATCACCGACTGGTGGCACGCCATCTCTAACATAAGTATGAGTGTCCACACGGAATGGACAATTAACTGGTATTTTTTTGAAATTCGATCCCAACCGATACATCTGTGAATGCCTATAGGCCAATCGACGTGCTAGAAACAGTTTATCTGGGGCTCCTAATATACCAGGAACTAAGCTTGACGGACAAAATGCCATCTGTTCTACTTGTGCGTGGTAATTGTTAGGGTTTTCATTTAAAACTATCTTACCGACTGGAAGTAATGGAAAGTCTCTAGTAGAAATAAGTGTGGTAACATCAAACACTATGTGTCCGGTCTTCTTTAGGTCTGCTTCGGACAAAATTTGCACACTTACCGTCCAGGTAGGATATTGACCTTTAGCGATTCGTGTAAATAAATCTCTCCCCATAAAATCAGGATCGTTGCTGCTAATGTTTTTAGCTTCAGCTGAGGTTAAGTGCTTAATGCCGGCGTCTGGTATGAAATGGAATCGGACAAAGTGATAAACCCCACAGTCATTTACAACCTGATATGTGTGAATCGGATGCGCAGCCATGTGTGCATAACCTGCAGGTATACCTAAATCAGAGAATAACTGTAGTACCAGGAATATGGACTCAGGAAGGGATGACAAAAAATCCCAAAATGTCGAAATATCAGTGAAACCTGTCGCTGGATTTATTCCTGCAGCATGGTTAGCAGAATCAAAATGTACCGCATCTTTAATAGTAAAAACTGAAGTACTAAATCCGGTTAAATCAAGATTACCTTCTTCAGTATAAAATTTTATTGACATGCCTCTAGTGTCACGGTTTACATCTGAACCCCCTCTATTTCCTCTAGTTGTTGATAATCTCGCAGCAATAGGTGTCTTCTTTCCAACTTTACTTAAAAAATTAGCTTTGCAAATATCTGAAATATCGTGTGTTACTTCAAAGTATCCAAATGCTCCAGAACCTTTTGGGTGAACGATACGCTCAGGAATTTTCTCTTCAACAAAATGAGTAATTTTATCTAGAAAATATTCGTTATCAATTACAGAATCAGTGTCTAATGTGCTGGTTGCTTCATGATCAGAGACAGGGGTACCGCCGCTTGTAGTTAGTGTGCCTATGGGACCCTGAAATTAATCAAATGGTTTAAAATTTCTTACATCTTACTGTTACACATCAAACCGAAATTAAAAGTCACAAAAGTCACAGTAAACTTGGTCTGACTTAGGGTTAAGTTAGGGTATCTACCGGAATTCAACCGCTTGCTTATGCTTTAGAGATAAATTCGTAGTTAAATAAGTGTTTTTTCACAATTCGTGCATCAAGCCGTGTATTTATCGCTGCATGCTAGGCAGGTAACTTAGGACCGTCCTTTCAAAATGCTTTCCTTAAAAATTCTGACAAATGATGATGAATTTACCATTCCAATAAGAGTAAACAATCCTTGACATATATTATTTAACTGATCCAGCGCACTAGCCATTTATTGGCGACCGAATAGTGAAGTGGGTAGTGACCCTGCTTTCTGCATAAACGGCCGTGTGTTAGATTCCCACTAGAAAATTTAGTAACATGGATGTTTTCCAGTATGTACTTATATAATATATATCATAGATAACCCTGGTTTATATGTCATGGAATCAGCGCTGTACTTGATCAATATAGAGGGTAGAACTGTAGTTGTAAGTTAAATGGTCGTTCCAGTAATGGTTGATAGTGTTACTTTGTGTATCTGCCACCCTTGACATGTAAAGCCTAGAACCTGCTCTTAGACTACGGCTTCGCCGATATCAGAAGTGGATTATAGTCGATGCCCCGTTATATATATGATAAAATCCGCTATCTTAGTACCCATAACACATACTTTAGGACTAATAAGTGATGTGTTTTGTGTAAGTACATTAATTTATCATAATTATAAAGTATAAGTTACAAATACCGGACTTTAAATGAAAATTTTAATATTAAAATCAATTAAGTTCGATTTTTTATATTATACACTACCGGACGCCCGGCCCGCGACTTTGTCCTCGTGAAACTGGAAGTAAACTTTCAACTACCCTACCCCTACCTTACCCCTACCCTACTCCTACCCTACCCCTACACTACCCATACCCTACCCCTACCCTACCCCTACCCTGCCCCTATTCTACCCCTGCCCCTTAAATTTTTATTCTGTCATAAGAACCTTCTTCTGAGAATAACAAACACATCAAAAAAAAATTGTGAAATCGGTCGAGCCCTTCACGCGTGATGGCGTTGGTTCAGTTTTCAAAACATGATAGATT
Source organism: Bicyclus anynana (assembly GCF_947172395.1). Classification (NCBI taxonomy): domain Eukaryota; kingdom Metazoa; phylum Arthropoda; class Insecta; order Lepidoptera; family Nymphalidae; genus Bicyclus; species Bicyclus anynana. Next base: position 584,507 of record NC_069089.1, on the reverse strand, counting down.
AACATTGTTCGGAACCCTCGTGACGCGAATTCAACTCGCACTTGTCCGGTTTTTTTTATAGATTTGTAGTTTAATATTTAACGATATTGACAAATGAAACTTACGTCCGTGCTTGCCATAAAATCTTTAAGCTGATTTTTGATTGGATCCCATTCTTCCATGTCTACCGCCGCCACCAATGCAATCGTTATTAGCAATCCAAACATGTCCAGTAACTTCAATATCGTTTCCTTGCAGAGTTTCTTCGTGGTGTGAATTATATTAAACTCCGAGCTGCATTTATAAACGCGTCTGTTCCATATTTACTCAATTAATATTAAATCTATATTAGTATATAAAGCTAAAGAGTTCGTTTGTTTGTATGATTGAACGCGCTAATCTCAGGAACTACTGGTCCGATTTGTAAAATTCTTTCAGTGTTAGATAGCCCATTTATCGAGGAAGGCTATATATTATCCCAGCTAGGCTATATATCGTCAGCTAGTACAACATATGGATATTCGTGGAACTTATCGATGTCGATAAATTTACTCCAGAAAATATCGACGTCGACATTACCTAATGCATGTTCACCGAGGGACTTGGACTCACGGCGAATCGGAAATTACAAGAAATGAATATCATAGCATTTTGTATACGTAAGATATTCATCTCTAGTAAGAATATATATATATATATATATATATGAAACCTACAATGATAAAATAGCTGGTCGTACTAGCATATTACAAGAATTCCCTAGATTTTATTTAATTATACAAGTTCGTCATCAACCCATATTCGGCTCACTGCTGAGCTCGAGTCTCCTCTCAGAATGAGAGGGTTTAGGCCAATAGTCCACCACGCTGGCCCAATGCGGATTGGCAGACTTCACACACGCAGAGAATTAAGATAATTCTCTGGTATGCAGGTTTCCTCACGATGTTTTCCTTCACCGATTGAGACACGTGATATTTAATTACTTAAAATGCACACAACTGAAAAGTTGGAGGTGCATGCCCCGGACCGGATTCGAACCCACACCCTCCGGAATCGGAGGCAGAGGTCATATCCACTGGGCTATCACAGCTCCACTCCAACTCCAAGGTATTGACGAGTTATAAGAGCCGAACTGCATAACTAATATTGTTTTCAACTAAAAAATAAATACTTTTTTATGTTTTTATTCCGACTTTTCATGTAACATTCGCCTTTATCTATCCTTGCATTTTAATTACGTCTAACTTGGCTACGTCATAATTATAAGGATGCGTATAAGGGAAGCATTTATTTATAAAAGAAATAAGGTATATTATTTACCCCGAAAATATTAATTTTAGAACACATGTTAGAACCCTCCCATTCCTACACTAAATACACATCTTTTAGCTATCAACTCACCTGACATGCTGGTTGAGAACTTCTGAAATTACTTTTTCTTTGGTTGGCCTTGGTATTAAGGGCTCATACTCGATGAAGGTACTGAACAACGTTCAAGGTATCTGCCGTGCTCGAGTAACTGCAAAAATCCCCTCTTCGGCTTCAGAAGTTTTCGATGTGTTAGCGTTTGTAGAAAGAAAATCGACTTGCCACATGCAAACGCAAAGTTATCAAGGCTTGTAGCAAGCCTTGATAACTTTGCGTTTGCTGTATTCATAGTCTCAGCGCCTTGAAGTAGAGTTCACGTTCTGAAGTCGCTAGGCGGTTTCTCATTATACATATATATATGTATATATATATATATATATATATATATATATTATTTACAAGTTAGCCCTTGACTACAATCTCACCTGATGGTAAGTGATGATGCAGTCTAAGATGGAAGCGGGCTAACTTGTTAGGAGTAGGATGAAATCCACACCCCTTTCGATTTCTACACGGCATCGTACCGGAACGCTAAATCGTTTGGCGGTACGTCTTTGCCGGTAGGGTGGTAACTAGCCACGGCCGAAGCCTCCCACCAGAGACTACATATATTGTCAGGCTGATATCTTACTTTGTAACTGTCACGTGTAACCGTACACGTATTCAACGCTGCACGTGTAATGTTCATAACGTTACACTGAAATCAATTAGTTACGCTTAAATTAATTAAATAAACTCATCTTTTCTATAGTTTTAAAATAAAAGCGAAATAACATAAATCAAATAATGAATAATAAGTTATTAAAATTAAATTATACTAAAATGTTTATATTGTTCCAAGAGCAACTGAACAAACTTCTTTTTTCAAGGACAGCTAAAAACTATATCTCAAATGAATATTAAGTCGGTCTGTCAGTAACTATATCGGAGAATGATATTTTATACTAGAGATGGGACAAATGTGGAAAATTGACTTGAAAATGAACTTAATGTCATTTAGTCGATTATTAAACATCGATCGTCATTTAAACAAATAATACCTAATTATTCTACAATGTCGAGTGCGTTCAGGAAGTTAAAGAACAATAATATATAAAGATAAATATATAATGGAATTAAAGACAAAATTGTGCATGTGTGCTGTCAGTGAAGTCGCTAAATTCTTATCACTTTTTGCGGTGATTTTGTAGGCAGGTAACATGTCTATATGTTAGGTTCTGTTAAAGATGGCCACAAATCCCACAGTCGATACTCCGTAAATTTGGAAGTAGATAAATTAATTAAATCTCTTTCAAGTATTTAAATTTGATTATTTATTTGTTAGATTTTTAGACGTAAGTTTACTGTAATCAGCCAATAGCGTCGACGCAGAGAAACATTGACCAATCAAAGCAGAGAGAGTGACGTAGTCGGTCGACGAGTTGGAGGGAAAGGATATATGATAGAGAGAGAGGACAAAAGAGAGATCGATGTAAGGAAAAAGTCAATAATTATATGTAAAAGTGCAAAAATACCCATGTATTATCATTGATTATTCTTATATATTATAAATACAATAGATTATATGCGATAATTCTGGTGATAAAGGCAGTTGTGTTTTTATTCGTGCTGACCCGGCTTATATATAGTATACAATTATTATTGATGTCGGATGTTATTCCGCAATGTTTGTGTGCCTGTGTGTTGGCCAGACATTTCCTTAAAAGCTGAAAATTTATCAGCACAGATTTGCAGGTAAAACATAATATTACGATGTTATTTTCCGCTTTTTACTTTAATAGGTTTTGGGTATGTAAATTGTCAAATAAGACAGTTACATAGCGAAACACATACAGACATACACCATAGTAAAATACTCAGGATAGCTTCCTAGGGATACAGGATGCGATTGAAAACTCGATTTTTGATAAACGGGTAAAAATTAATATTTTCCCTGCTTAGTTATAGCTTGCACTTTTTAACTTCCTACAACTTATAGGGAGTTAAAAAACGCGGGCTACCGCTAGTGAAAAATCGAATGCAGCAGGTGAGTAATTACTAAAGTATCATTTTAACGTTTTTTCATGTGCAGAAATATTTGCGAAACGGTAACAGTACATATGATATAAGTGCGGTAAGTTGAGAAATTACAGGCGAGACGATATTGCAAAGGTGAGATTCCAAAGGCGAGAGCTATACTAAGGAAGCAGAGGTTGTAATTATCAAAACGCACGTATGTCATACGACGTTTTATAACACATTTGCGAGGGAACACACTTTGAACACATTTTCTGAAAATGAATTTGTTGATTTTTCTGTTTTCCATCATTTGGAATGATTTATGTTAAGATGACATTTTGATGTCATCTTAACATAAATCATTGTTATTTTTGCACAGATAGCGAAGTGAGTTCGTTTTTTTTTCGGCAAATGGTTGTCATTTATTGTCAAAATTAATAAAATGAAAGAATTAATTTTTTTATTATAGATTACCTCAAAAAGTTAACTTTTCTGTCATAAAAGCTTTTTGCTAAGTCTTAAAAAAATACCGTTCGTTTTTAGACGGATGATTAACGTTTTAAACTACATTACAGCACATGTGCGTTTTACTATACATTACGGCACGTGCGTAACATTACAATACTGAAATTGGTAAAATTAGAGATACTTTACGAGCAAATGTGTTATAAAGTAAGTTTTGTCAGCTCCCTAGCGCAGTAGGTCGTGCCGTGGTTCTCAACAGAGAGGTTCGGGGTTGGGTTCCCAGCTATTAGAATTTTATGTTTTCTAAATTGATTGTAGGCTTTTGGTACTCGTAAGCATCGGCCGTGGTCAGTTACCACCCGGTAAAGACGTACCGCCAAGCGATTTACCGTCCCGGTACGATGCAGCGTAGGTACCTTTAAGATGTGAAAATAAACTTGAACCTCTTCCAAGTAAGTCCGCTACCATCACTGCATCATCACTTAACTTCAGGTGAGATCGAAGTCAAAAGCTAACTTGTCATTTACTAAAAACACACACACACTATTATACAATCTTTAAATTTATGTGCCCTGTAATAACTCCTCTAAAAAATAACAATAAATAATAACTCCTGGGCTCCTCCAAACAATCCCGCGATAAGTTTATTATGTCCAAGGGTACGAAATGTCGAAACATTATGAAATCGCTACGGTTTTAAAAGCTTTTAGTAAGGCTCCTGAAGTTCAAATGAAATACCTAAGTACCTATACTTCCGTATACAATCACATCCTAACTAAGCACGATTAACCCTGTGGTTTCCTAAACTGAGCACGATAAACCCGTCGAGTTCAGGCTCATAATTAACTTTGTCATTTCTTTTTCGTTTCGGTAGTGGTTTTCTACCAAAAATGCAAAACTAGGTATAAATAAGATTTTGAATATTCGTTGTACTTCCTAGTAAAAAAACCCTCGAAATTATATTCCGAAAACTATATAATGATTATGAGTAAATATTTACTACAGTACTGATATTATTGAAGGTCTTAGATAATCCAGAAATAGGAGAATTGTGAAATTAGGAGTATAAGAATGAAATGCGTTTTAATATTTTTTATTGTTTATTTTCTATTTTTCTCTTACCAGTTATAAACACAAATCTATACTTATAATAAATCTGTAGAGAGGTAAATTCTGTACATGAAATATATTTCCAAAATAACTATCAGGGGGTCATTAGTGATCGATACTGATGCCAAAAATGCAAACAGTAATTTTTTTGTTTTTCTGTCGGTATGTTCTTTATAGAAACAAAACGTACTCGACTACAATGAATAGGAGCAGATCAGTGAAGGGAAATGTTGAGAAAACGGAAGAAGTTACTCCATTTTTTATAGGATAGGGGTAAGGTAGGGTAAGGTAGGGGTACGGTAGGGGTAGGGTAGGCGTAGCGGTAGGGTTAGGGTAGGGGTAGATGAAAGTTTACATCGAGTTTTAAGCGGACAAAGTCGCGGGCGTTCGCTAGTAAATAATAAAATTCTAATTATTTACTTGTCATTTGTACGTACATATACATTTGCAAATAACAGCAATACACATCGTACAGAAAACAATAAATGTTTTATTTATACATTGTGATATTTAACCCTTGGGCAACACTATAGGCCAAGTCTCGATTTATAACTTTAAAAATATCAAGTGCTCTTTGTTGCAAAACTTTAGCAACTGGTTGTAACGAGAACACTAAAGTTTCAAGGAATCGTGATTTTTCTCCAGAATCCATTTTGACGTAAAATTCATTTGTTTGATCAAAATTGTCAGCTTTTTTTTCTACAATACTTATTAAACCGGCACGTGGCTTATTCATGTATGGAACAGGTCCATGGAATGAGTTAGGATAGTAGTTGGGAATGTCTTCCTCATTTGAACCAACGTCCGGCCTGCCATCCCTATTGTAAGTAAATGTTCTTACTTGAGACGGACAATTTACTGGAATTTTATTAAAATTTTTACCCAAGCGATATAACTGCGTATCTCTATAAGAAAAAACTCGTGATTCAAACACCTTATCTGGTCCTCCAAGTATTCCGGGAACTAAATTTCCCGGACAAAATGCCAACTGTTCAACATCTGCGAATTGATTTATAGGATTTCTATTTAAAACTAATTTCCCAATTTGGTGTAAGGGGTATTCTTTTAAAGGTAAAAGCCTTGTAACGTCAAACACTTTAGACCCAGCCTTTTTAACGTCTGATTCGGTTAAGATTTGCAAGCTAACTATCCAAGAAGGAAAATCTCCATTGCCAATAGATCGATACAAATCTCTTGTCAAATAATCAGGATCCTCAGCAGCAATCTTTCTAGCTTCTTGTGTGGTAAAATATTTAAATTCAGAGCATGGTGTTATATGAAACCGGACAAAGTGATAATCTCCAGTCTTGTTCTCTACTTGATACGTATGTAATGCGAAACCAGACATGTAGCGATAGCCAGCGGGTATACCGGTGTCAGAAAATATCATGAAAAAACTGTGTAATGCCTCGGGAGATAATGTCATTAAGTCCCATATCGTATTAGGATCAATGAGATTTGTCGCTGGATTTCTTTTCAACGCATGTAAAAACCGTACAAATAGATTTGGATCATTATAAAAATATACAGGAATGTTATTACATGGTAAATCAAAGTTACCTTCTTTGGTATACAGTTTTATTGCAAATCCTCGAACATCTCTAACTAAGTCCATATTTCCTCTTTCTGATAGTGTCTGTGAAAATCTGACTACGACTGGCGTCTTCATTCCTACTTTCTTCAGAAAGTCAGCTTTACAAATGTGTGAGATATCGTGTGTGACTTGAAAATAACCGAATGCTCCAGTGCCCCTTCCATGATTTATACGTTCAGGCATTCTTTCTCGATCAATGTTATAAATCATATCCATAAAGAAATTGTTATGAATCAATGGAGTGTTTAACGTGGTTGTTGCTTCAGTATAAGATACAGGTGCGCCGGCACTAGTGGTTAGGACACCCACGGGACCCTGCAAATTAGTTTTTTAGTTTAATTGGTAATGGATATGTTTTTCCGTTTTTAAAAAAAGAGAGTTACATATACAGACAAACACCACCGTAAAATTACTCAGGATAGCTTCCTAGGGAGTCAGGAGAGATTCGCAGAAAACTGGATTTTTGATAAACGGGGAAAAAATAAACATCTTCCCTGCTAGGGAGTTAAAAAATGCGAGCTATCGATAGTGAAAAAATGAATCCAGCAGGTGAATAATTACTAAAGTATAATTTTAACGTTTTTTCAGGTGCGAAGTATTTGCGAAACGGTATAAAGTAAGATACACAACACGCTTTTGTCAACTCCCTAGCGTAGTAGGTTGTGCCATAGTTCTCAACCGAGAGGTCCGGGGTTGGGTTCCCAACTATTAGAATTTTATATTTTCTAAATTAGCTGTGAGTTTTTCGTGAGCATCGGCCGTGGCTAGTTGCCACCCTACCGGTAAAGACGTACCGCCAAGCGTTTTACCGTTCCGGTACGATGCCGCGTAGGTACCGTTAAAGATGTGGAAATAAACTTATGCCTCTTCCAACTAAGCCCGCTTCCACCTTAGACTGCATCGTCACTTAACATCAGGTGAGATCGAAGTCCACAGCTAACTTATCATTTACTAAAAACACTCACACACACACACTAATATACAATCTTTAAATTAATGTGCCCTGTAATAACTCCTCTAAAAAATAACAATAAATAATAACTCCTGGGCTCCTCCAAACAATCCTGCGATAAGTTTATTATGTCCAAGGGTACGAAATGTCGAAACATTATGAAATCGCTACGGTTTTAAAAGCTTGTAGTAAGGCCCCTGAAGTTCAATTGGAATACCTAAGTATACTTCCGTATACAATCACATCCTAACTATACACTATAAGCCCTGTCACTCCAAACTAAGCACGATAAACCCGTCGAGTTTAGGCTCATTTTTAACTTTGTCATTTCTCTGTCTTTTGGGTGGTGGTTTTCCATCAAAAATGCAAAACTAGGTATTGGAATTTGAATATTCGCTTAACTTCCTAGAAAAAAAATCCTTGAAATAAATGTACAGTTGTTTCACTAATTATTTTTCACCAAATAAAAGACAGACCTTTTTGCCTTACAATTTTATTTTTTAACTTTAATAATTTTTTTTTACTTACTTGGATATAATAGTGCCACTTTAATAACACGAAAACATAATATTTACGAAGGATATATTTATGGAGGATTAATCTAAGCATGATGTTAAATTCAATCCTTCTGCTACACGATTACCGAAGTCTGGATGAATAGCGTTGAATACTTTAATTAATCTGTTCTGTACCAAATTAGTCACATTTGCCAAGACTTCGCACAAATTAGCAACTAACACAGATCGTTCATTATCTGTAAATTCCTCAACATATAGCCTTCTAGATTCATCAAAATTGTCTGGCTTACTTTCTTGAATTTGTATTAAAGTTAACTTATGTTTTTGCATATAGGGAACAGGTCCGTGGAAAGAGTTGGGATAATAGTGCGGTGCGTCTTCTTCATTGTCTCCGACCGGTGGCTCCCCATCTCTGTTATAAGTTAATGCTCTTGTTTGGAACGGACAATTTACAGGAATTTTATGGACATTTCTCCCCAAGCGATGTGTGTGAGCATTCCTGTATGCCAGTGCTCGTCCTTCAAATACTTTATCTGGTGCTCCAAGAATACCTCTCACTACATTACTTGGACAAAAAGCCATCTGTTCCACGTCTGCAAAGAAGTTTTTGGCATTTCTATTTAAGACCATCTTGCCAATTGGACGTAGGGGAAAATCTTTCTCGCTAATAGTTCTTGTGACATCAAACACGTTAGGGCCAAGACGTTTAACGTCTGTCATGTTTAAAACCTGTGCATAAAGTGTCCAAGAAGGAAATTTGCCATTGCCAATTCTCCGGTATAAATCTCTAGTTAAGTAATCGTTATCAATGTTATTCAGCCGTCTCGCCTCCTGTACACTTATAATTTTAATGCCAGCGTTTGGCAATAAATGAAATCTACAGAAATAGTAAACACCCTTTTTGTTTACAACTTGGAACGTATGTATCGGGTGGCCTGGCATATTTGTGAAGCTAGCGGGAATGGTACGCTCTGCAAATACTAACATAAAGCTTGGCAACGATTCAGGAAGTAAAGATAACAAATCCCAAGCGGCGTGGTTGTCTAAAAGATTTGTCGCTGGATTTCTTCTCCTACCCAGTACAAAAGATCTGAAGTGAAGAGGGTCTTTATAAAAGTACACGGGAATATTAAGTCCAAGTAAATCTAAATTACCCTCCTTCGTATAAAACTTCACTGAAAGGCCTCGAATATCTCTATTTAAGTCAGACGTTCCTTTCTCTCCCGTTGTTGTTGAGAATCTGACTCCGACTGGCGTCCTCTTTCCTATTTGGTTGAGGAAGTCTGCCATACAGATATCAGTGAAATCATGTGTTACTTCAAAGTAACCAAACGCACCAGTGCCCTTTGCGTGAACGACTCGTTCAGGAATATTCTTTGTTACTATCGCCGATATGGTATCCACAAAGTGTGCGTTTAAAAGTAACTGGCTATTCAGTGTGTTCACATGCTCGTAAGCAACGAGTGAGCCAGTGCTTGTAGTTAATGTTCCAATTGGGCCCTGAAATATAAACATTACTAAAATTATAAATATAAATTATTTAAAAAAAAAAACAACTAGGCAAGTTAACTGTGATCAAGGAATATTTGCTAAGAATACAAAAATGCTGTTTTAAATTTCGAATGCCGATGGAAGGACAAGAAGATACTGGTGATTATTTCAGGTTTATCGTGGAACACCTTGTGAACTTTTTTCGTGGAACACCTTGTGAGCTCAGAATATGTGTGAATGTAGCTAATAATATTTTTTTAAAATATTAAACCGACTTCAATGTGAAATAACTAAAACAATAATAATTAACTAAATTGCAAATCAATTTAAGTGTAGCAATTATTTAAAAATAAACACAGCATGGAATTATGAAGAAAAGTTCTCAGAAAAAAAATCATATCTACTTGGTAGTTTTGTGACTAATGTGCTCATCTTATTTCATTTTCTTTCTTTCTCTCATTTTTTTTTCTTTTCAAGTTAATATGTATGTTCTTTAATTGTGATATTTAAGTTATCATTTATTTACTTTTCTTCTTTAACCCATGCTGTGTTTATTTGTATATAATTATTACACTTATGTTGATTTATAATTTAGATACATTTTATTATTTTAGTTAGTGTAAGTGGTTGCAAATAAACCTATTAAATAAATGAATAAAAAGTAAATCAAATATAACTTAAATATCACAAATAGAATACATACAAAATAACTTAAAAAGTAAAAAATTAAAGAAAGAAAGAAAATGAAATAACTTATATCATATTAGTCTCAAGGGTTCCAAGTGAAGATGATTATTTTCCGAAAACTAATATAATGATTATGAGTAAATATTTACTACAGTACTGATATTATTGAAGGTCTTAGATAATCTAGAAATAGGAGAATTGTGAAATTAGGGGTATAAGAATGAAATGCTTTTTAATATTTTTTTTTTTTTGTTTATTTTCTATTTTTCTCTTACAAGAAAAACACAAATAAATAATAAAATTCTCATTATTTACTTGTCATTTGTACGTACATATACATTTGCAAATAACAGCAATACACATCGTACAGAAAACAATAAATGTTTTATTTATACATTGTGATATTTAACCCTTGGGCAACACTATAGGCCAAGTCTCGATTTATAACTTTAAAAATATCAAGTGCTCTTTGTTGCAAAACTTTAGTGACTGGTTGTAACGAGAACACTAAAGTTTCAAGGAATCGTGATTTTTCTCCAGAATCCATTTCGATGTAAAATTGATTTGTTTGATCAAAATTGTCAGCTTTTTTTTCTACAATACTTATTAAACCGGCACGTGGCTTATTCATGTATGGAACAGGTCCATGGAATGAGTTAGGATAGTAGTTGGGAATGTCTTCCTCATTGGAACCAACGTCCGGCCTGCCATCCCTATTGTAAGTAAATGTTCTTACTTGAGACGGACAATTTACTGGAATTTTATTAAAATTTTTACCCAAGCGATATAACTGCGTATCTCTATAAGAAAAAACTCGTGATTCAAACACCTTATCTGGTCCTCCAAGTATTCCGGGAACTAAATTTCCCGGACAAAATGCCAACTGTTCAACATCTGCGAATTGATTTATAGGATTCCTATTTAAAACTAATTTCCCAATTTGGTGTAAGGGGTATTCTTTTAAAGGTAAAAGCCTTGTAACGTCAAACACTTTAGATCCAGCCTTTTTAACGTCTGATTCGGTTAAGATTTGCAAGCTAACTATCCAAGAAGGAAAATCTCCATTGCCAATAGATCGATACAAATCTCTTGTCAAATAATCAGGATCCTCAGCAGCAATCTCTCTAGCTTCTTGTGTGGTAAAATATTTAAATTCAGAGCATGGTGTTATATGAAACCGGACAAAGTGATAATCTCCAAACTTGTTCTCTACTTGATACGTATGTAATGCGAAACCAGACATGTAGCGATAGCCAGCGGGTATACCGGTGTCAGAAAATATCATGAAAAAACTGTGTAATGCCTCGGGAGATAATGTCATTAAGTCCCATATCGTATTTGGATCAATGAGATTTGTCGCTGGATTTCTTTTCAACGCATGTAAAAACCGCACAAATAGATTTGGATCATTATAAAAATAGACAGGAATGTTATTACATGGTAAATCAAAGTTACCTTCTTTGGTATACAGTTTTATTGAAAATCCTCGAATATCTCTAACCAAGTCCATATTTCCCCTTTCTGATAGTGCCTGTGAAAATCTGACTACGACTGGCGTCTTCATTCCTACTTTCTTCAGAAAGTCGGCTTTACAAATGTGTGAGATATCGTGTGTGACTTGAAAATAACCGAATGCTCCAGTGCCCCTTCCATGATTTATACGTTCAGGCATTCTTTCTCGATCAATGTTATAAATCATATCCATAAAGAAATTGTTATGAATCAATGGAGTGTTTAACGTGGTTGTTGCTTCAGTATAAGATACAGGTGCGCCGGCACTAGTGGTTAGGACACCCACGGGACCCTGCAAATTAATGAAAAGATCGTATCGATCATTAATTTATTCCGAACTTATAAACATAAACAGCCAATTAGTACAAATATAATGTTTTAAAATTAACACAACACTGACTGACTGCCACTTATGTTAAACCTATTCGTCAAGAAATAATTGTGTTTGCCTCTTAATTTAAGAAAATCTAAGCGTATTAACCAACCAATCTATTATACTCGTAGATTCATACTCAGTGTGGCTCGCCAACCCACATGGAGCAGTGTAGATGTAGAACATCAATTCTCCTATCAAAGGAGAAGTCGGGCCCTGTGAGCCGATTACGACAATAAATGCATAACGTAATGAGTCGTGTATTTAATGAGATGACATTGTTATTGTGAGATATAGATATGAACTTGCTTCATTAATGATTGAATATTGATAAATTTTGCTTTGGATTGATACGTTGATGAATTGATTCTCAATTTTGGTCGTTATTTTTATTGAGAGAATCTTTGAATGTTAGTTTAGATATACGCCAGAAATGGTCGAATACATAATTTTACTGTTTGTATTCTCAACAAATAAATGAATACAGAGTAAATTGTGGTATTACGTTGAGTAATGTACGAGTACATTAACTAGAATATTATATATTAGTTTTATGATAAACTAATATAATATTTAAAAAAAAATCCTGGTTCGAAACTCAACACTTTCAAAATCAGGTTATAAGATAAATACAATAAAAAGTTAATGAGTGTTATGTGAATAAAAGTTTTTTTTTTTTTATTTCATTCATTTATTTCTTCAATCCATCTTCAAATGATTATTTTTTTAAAACAATAAATTATATTTTAAAACGATAATAACAAACATTGGAAATTAATCACCAATAACAATAACACAATAAAAACTTAATAACACTTTGTCATATTTAATCCATTGGCCACGCCATTTCCCAAATCAACGTTTATGGATGTAAAAATATCTACTGCTTTTCTTTGCAGTGGTTCAAAGACTGTTTGCAACGAATAAACTAAATTTTCTATCAATCTAGATTTTTCATCAGTTTTCAATTCGTTGACAAACTCTTGAATTTGATCAAAATTGTCTGGCTGTGTTTCTATAATTTTAATTAAACTTGATCGTGGTTTTGTCATATAGGGCACAGGGCCGTGAAATGAATTAGGGTAGTAGTTGGGAATGTCTTCTTCGTTGTCCCTTACTGGAGATACGCCATCTCTGTTATAAGTGAATGTCCTGACTCGAAATGGACAATTAACAGTCATCTTATTGAAATTTTTTCCCAGGCGATAACATTGGGTATCTCTATAAGCAAGTTTTCGACCTTCATATATTTTATCTGGGCTTCCAAGCATTCCGGGAACTAAATTTGACGGTGAAAAGGCCAACTGTTCTACTTCTGCAAAATAATTTTTGGGATTTCTATCTAAAACTAATTTACCAACTTCATGTAAGGGGTGTTCTTTCAAAGGAATAATTCTCGTAACATCAAACACTTTAGGCCCAGCCTTTTTTACATCTGCTTCACTTAAGATTTGAATGTGAAGTGTCCAAGAAGGAAAGTCACCATTTCCAATTGCTCGATATAGATCTCTTGTCATATAATCTGGATCCATAACATTGAGATTTCTAGCTTCTTCAGACATTAAGTACTTAATACCACCATCTGGCAAGAAATGGAATCGGACAAAATTACATTCCCCATTTTTGTTCTCAACTTGATGCGTATGAATCGGATAACCAGGCATATTTCGATAGCTAGTAGGTATACCGGCATCTGAGAATACTCTTAAAAAATTATTTAATGTTTCGGGAGCCAATGTTATTAAATCCCAAAGCGTGTGAGGATCAATGAGATTTGTGGCTGGATTTCTTTTTAACGCATGCAAAAATCTATTAAAATAAATTGGATCCTTATAAAAATATACAGGAATACTGTTTCCAGGTAAATCAAAGTTACCTTCTTTAGTATAAAATTTAACTGCAAAGCCCCGTCCTTCTCGAGTCACCTCAGGACTTCCTCTATCAGACAGTGCTTGTGAAAATCTCACAGCGACAGGAGTCTTCGTTCCCACTTTCTTCAGAAAGTCAGCTTTGAAAATGTGTGAGACATTGCGTGTGACTTGAAAATAACCAAATGCACCAGCACCTTTCCCATGATTGACACGTTCAGGAATTCTTTCTCGGTTGACACTAGTTATCGAATCCATAAAAAAAGTGTTATAAATCAACTGAGCATTTAGCGTGTTGGTGGCATCAGTATACGGGACAGGTGCGCCGGCACTTGTAGTTAAAACACCTACGGGACCCTGAAAGTTGACAAAAGCTTCATCTCGATTATTCATTCGTTCGCAGTTACGAGTACATGAATGATGAGCTACTGGATTAGCTGTCGCTTACTGTCCGTAATGAAATGATGTAAAAAAATACTACATGCTTCAGAGATTAAACCTATTATGCAGGCTTATCTAATTTTATATGGGCATCAACACAATAATGTTTTTTCTACATTAATATTGTTCTTCCTACATTAATATATCTTTAATTATAATATGTATTACTTATTTGTATGAAAAGAAGGGGTATAAATAGGGTTGAAAGTATCCATCGATTTTCACGCGGACAAAGTCACGTCCACGAAGGCTACTATTAAAAAATAACCTGAATTGTACTGAAGGTTTGAAGTATTATTCGCGTCCGTTCTTAATTATAGCTAAAATTAGATCAAGCTAACATATTAGCTCTTTATTAACAATAGTGTATTTATCGTAATCATCATCATCGCCTTCATTATCAGCATCAAGACATGATTAGTCTTCTAAAGCTCAGGCTTTTCACAATACTAGACAAAGGTCAAATTATTATCAACAGGGAAAAAACAAGCGTTGACCAAAGTACATAGTGGATATATTTCCAGAGAAGCGCTACCCAGAAAATGGATTTGAACATCAAGAACCACACAGTTTTTAAACTGTTACCATATTACATGTATACGATGTACGTGATTTATGGGTTTGTGAATAAAAAGGCGTCTTAATAAAATTTATTTTATTTACCACGCCTAAAACATACAAAAGTAAAAAAATAAAATCGACCTTATTTTAGAAAAAATAATGTCTGTCTGTCTGTCTGTCTGTCTGTCTGTCTGTCTGTCTGTCTGTCTGTCTGTCTGTTCGTAATAGAAACAAAAACTACTCGACGGATTTTAACGAAACTTGGTACAATTGTTCTTCATACTCCTGGGCAGGTTATAGTATACTTTTCATCATGCTACCATCAATAGGAGCAGAGCAGTGAAGGGAAATGTTGGGAAAACGGGAGAAGTTACTCCATATTTTAAGCTTCCGTCGCGTGTGCAGCCTTAATGAATAGGGTAGGGGCAGGGTAAGGTAGGGGTAGATAAAAGTTTACATCGACTTTCACGCGGACGAAGTCGCGGGCGTCCGCTAGTATATAATATATTTAGATCTTGGAAAAACTTAAGATTTTCTTGTATTTATATAAGTTTTCAAAGTTTTCATGTATATTCATGTATAATTTTATATTCATGCAATATACGTGAAACGCTTGCTCCTTTTACTTTCAGATAGTATCTCATAAATATATCATCATTATACATATGTATTCACTCCTTTGAACTGACAAAAATGAACTTATTTAATAAGGTACGGCGTTATGATATGAAAATTAATAAAAATAAACTAGGTACAATTGGACTGTAGGTGTTAATTAGTGATAATATATCATTGCTGACCAAAATCACGCCACAAAGCAAACTCATATAGGTAACAGCGCTACTCGGTAGCCCATACATTAAAGGGTCAATTACACATCGTAACGTTCAATCTTTGAGCTACACGATCACCCAAATCTGGGTGAATAGTTGACAAAATATCTATTGCTTTTTTCTGCAATGAAGCAAAGCTGACGTCTTGCAACGAGAATACAATATTTTCTATAACACGAGATTTTTCATCATGTGTTAATTCATTGACATAAAAATCACGAGTTTGATCAAAATTATCTGCTTTACCTTCTACAATGTTGATTAAGCCAGAACGAGACTTAGTCATGTAAGGCACCGGACCATGAAACGAGTTGGGATAGTAGTTCGGAATGTCTTCCTCGTTGTCTGCAACTGGAGGCCTGCCATCTCTGTTGTAAGTAAATGTTCTCACTTGGAATGGACAATTAACAGGTATTCTGTTGAAATTTTTACCCAAGCGATAATTTTGCGTGTCCCTATATGCAAATACACGGGCTTCGTATAATTTATCTGGAGATCCGAGTATACCGGGGACTATATTACCTGGACTGAAAGCTAACTGTTCTATTTCTGCGAAATTATTTTTAGCATTTCTATTTAAAATTAATCTACCGACTTGGTGTAGGGGATACTTTTTTAAAGGAAGGAGTCTTGTGGCGTCGAATACTTTAGGTCCGTCTCTTTTTACATCAGTTTCCGTTAAAATTTGAACGCTAACTCTCCAGCAAGGAAAATTACTGGTACCAATTGCTCGATACAAGTCCCTTGTAAAATAATGCGGATCTTCAGCAGAAATATTTCTAGCTTCCTCTGTCATCAAATTTTTAATTCCAGCACATGGTATGATATGAAATCGGACAAAATTATAATGTCCAGTCTTATTCTCTACCTGAAATGTATGTATTCCAAATCCGGGCATATAGCGGTAATTAGCAGGAATGCCGGTATCAGAAAATGATCTTAAAAAAGCGTGGAGTGACTCGGGAAACAGTGTCAGTGTATCCCATACTGCATCCCTACTAAATAGATTCGTCGCTGGATTTCTTTTTTGTGCATGCATGAACGTAACAAACAGTAGTGGGTCTTTATAAAAATATACGGGAGCATTACATCCAGCTATATCGAAATTACCCTCTTTAGTATAAAACTTAACTGAGAAGCCTCGCGCATCCCGATTTAACTCGGAACTGCCTTTCTCTGATAGAGAAGGTGAAAATCTCACTGCAACTGGCGTCTTTTTACCCACTTTATTAAGAAAGTCAGCTTTGCAAATATGTGAGATATCATGTGTAACTTGGAAATAACCAAATGCACCAGTGCCCCCTCCGTGATTGATGCGTTCAGGAATTCTTTCTCGATGTATATGACTCATCGTATCCATGAAATAGTTGTTGTAAATCAACGCAGTATTCAAGGTATTGCTGACTTCCGTGTAGGTAACAGGCGCGCCAGCACTTGTAGCTATACCACCTACGGGACCCTGAAAGTTGACAAAACCATGATTTCGATCAATCATATATATTGGTATCTGAGAATATACCAAGATGCGACCCTACAAACGCACTACATAGACATTGGAGTAGTTATTGCTAAACATTTTCATATAAAATCTGTTGATTTTTGAGGTTCTTTAATCATTTTTACTTGCATATTAGGTCTTTACACATAAAATTGATGAATACGGCAAAAAAATACTCGTAAATAATAATTATGAATGGTAGGTATGCCATAGTAATTTAATTCATTTTGGCGATTTTGAAAGCATTCATTATCAACCCATATTCGGCTCACTGCTCAGCTCGAGTCTCCTCTCAGAATGGGTTAGGCCAATAGTCCACCACGCTGGTCCAATGCGAATTGGTAGACTTCACACACGCAGAGAATTAACCCATTTAGACCTGAAACTATTTCTTTGTAAAATAAGTGTTTTTGTCTATTTCAATGACGTCATAGAGCATAAAAAAATAATAAAAAAAATTACAATTCCATAGCCTCAATAGCTCAACGGTAAGAGCGGTTGGATTCATCACCGAGGGGTGGTTTAATCCTCACCCCGTTGGTCTATTATCGGACCCACTTCTAGCACAGTCTTTCCCGACTAGTTGGAGGGGAATGGTAATATTGATCATATTGTAAAAAATATGGCAAATATTCTTGAAAAAAAACAAAAAAATAATAAAAATAAAAAAATTATGATGCGAGCGATGCAAAAAAACACCGCAAGAGACTCACAGGAACTTTTTTTGCTTCATTATTGATTTGTGCAGCATTTTCACCATTGAACGAATAACTGAATATACTTCAAATTAACCGTTTGGCTGTCAAATCCATTGTAAGTAAATAACTTTAACTAAAAATCTGTAAGTTGAAGTACCCATAAGAAACACGCCAGAGCAGTCACTTCCACTTTGTATTGTTCTTCCTGTTTAACCAATATTAGTTTTGGAACTTTACTATGAGCATTTGGTTATAAATTTTATTGGAAAATATAAGGTCGCCTTTGCATGCTTACATGTATTTACTTATTGTTTTCTGTAGTCTGATTGTAATCATTTGTGGTGTGTGCATTGTGTAAAGATTTCCTTCATTCTATTTCTTCAGATATTTCGATTTACCTAGTATATGTATTTCGATTTTCATCACTTTGGCGATTTGTTGTAAGCATTTTATTCTACTCTTACACTTATACTCATACTCAAGTGTGACGTGGTTGCAGTATTCAGTTCCACGATTACTTTTAGTTTCTTTTTATTGAAATCGGTCTTCGGTTGTCATACTTCGGTCTTATTTTGAAGTTCAAAGTTTCGATAACAAAAACCAAACACGTACCTTTTTTTTGCAGTAACTATCTAGTACTTTGTTTCGTTGTCTCTGCAAACTACTAAAAATTACGAAATTTAAATCACCAGCTTCGTAATTCCAAATTTCGAATTTTGAATTTAGAATTCTGGGCAAATATTTACTTAACTAAATATTGCGCTGAAAATGGGGTTCATGGCCGCTGAAACTCAGGCATGTCGCTGCTAGGAAGGGTACTCATCAGACATTTTTTATTTTTTCAAGTACTACATGTTAGAAAGGTGTTAAAATTTGTCTAAATTCATTCAAAATTTCATTTCTCATACCTACTTGGAAAGTAGTGTTGTTTTTATCTGATTATTGGGTGGAAAATGCTGCTTCCCTCCTTAGGGAATAATTCATACAAATTACTTCCCACCTAAGGGCCGGAATAAACTTTAAAAATAGAACTGCAGTCAGATGAAAAAAATGAACTAATTAAAAAAAATGCTGCGGCCATGTGAGTTTCTAAGCAGCCAGTGTGAACTTAGCGCAAACTTCTTTAGGAATAAGCCGCAACATTTACGGGGTGAGTTCCATATTTAAAATTTAAAAAGTCGACGCAAATTGGCGGGATATTAATCTATTATGTATCTGTGACGGAATTAAAATTAAAAGGTAATAATCATAATTATAAACTGAGATATTAAAAAATGAGATATTAAAAGATTTGATATTAAAAATGAGTTCAATAATAATTAATAAAATATTAATTAAAAAAACATTATTTTTAATGTAAATTAATTAGAATTTTCCTAATTTGATAATTAATTTTAAATAGGTAGTGATAATATATAAGTATCAATAAATCCTACTTATATCATAAACGCGACAGTTTGTATGGATGTTTGTTACTCTTTAACGCCGCAACTACAGAACCGATTCGGCTGAAATTTGGAATGGAAATAGATTTTACTTAGAATTAACACAAAGGCTACTTTGCATCCCAGAAAAATCCATGGTTTCCAAAACTAAATTCCACGCGGACAAAGTCGCGGGCGTCCGCTAATATACAATAATTGCTCGTTCACAGATACGTCGAGATAGATATGAACAATTTAATTGCGTTCCCGAAACCACATTTTAAATAAAATTTTAGTTTCTATATTAATTAATGTTATTTTATTAATTAGTAACAGTTTTAACAACACTTTGTAGTACTCAAACCTTGCTCTACGCGATAACCCAATTCCAGGTGAATAGTTTTCAAAATATTTATTGCTTTTCGTTTCAAAGGTTCATAAGTGACTCTTTTCAACGAGTTCACTATGTTCTGTATTAGTCGGGACCGCTCGTCATTTTCCAATTCGTTGGCATAATATTCGGCAGCCTGATCAAAATTATCGGCTTTACTTTCTACAATGTTGATTAAACCTGAATGCCGCTTAGTCATGTAAGGCACAGGTCCATGAAACGAGTTAGGATAATAATTCGGAATATCTTTCTCATTATCTCTCACTGGAGGCACGCCGTCTCTGTTATATGTAAATGTTCTTGTTTGATATGGACAATTAACAATAATGTTATTGAAATTTTTCCCCAGACGATACAATTGCGTATCTCTATACGCAAAACTACGCGATTGAAACAGCTTATCTGGCCCTCCAAGTATGCCAGGAACTAAATTTCCGGGACTAAAAGCCAGCTGTTCAACATCTGCGAAGTGATTTCTAGGATTTTTTGTTAAAACTAATTTACCGATTTCGTGTAGAGGATATTCTTTCAGAGAAAGAAGTCTGGAAGCGTCAAATACTTTAGGTCCAGCTTTTTTTATATCATCTTTCGTTAAAATTTGCAAGCTCACTGTCCAGGAAGGAAAGTCGCCGTTGCCAATTGCTCTGTATAAATCTCTTGTTAAATAGTCGGCATCTACAACGTTCATACGTCTTGCTTCTTCGACTGTAAAAGTTTTAATGCCCTCATCCGGTGTATAGTGGAATCGTACAAAATGGCAATCTCCACATTTGTTCTCTACCTGATAAGTATGAATTGCAAAACCCGGTATATTACGGTAGCTACGAGGAATGCCAGCATCGGAGAACAATCTTAAGAACCCATGGATTGTCTCTGGAAATGATA